>NW_022884415.1:0-16179 GCF_011952205.1 Bombus bifarius | reverse complement strand
ATCGAGCGCTTAAACGTCGAAATATCTCCAACGGGAAGGAAATGACGGCTATTTTTCGTCAAATTAAACGAAATCTTCGCGATTTGCGAGATATTTTCCTCGTTTCGACGCTTAAATGGTTGTGCATTGCATTAGCACTGTGAAATGGAGTTCAACGAGCGCTTAAACGACGAAATATCTCCAACGGGAAGGAAATGACGGCTATTTTTCGTCAAAATAAACGAAATCTTCGCGATTTGCGAGATATTTTGCTTGTTTCGACGCTTAAATGGTTGTGCATTGCATTAGCACTGTGAAATGGAGTTCAACGAGCGCTTAAACGTCGAAATATCTCCAAAGGGAAGGTAATGACGGCTATTTTTCGTCAAAATAAACGAAATCTTCGCGATTTGCGAGATATTTTGCTTGTTTCGACGCTTAAATGGTTGTGCATTGCATTAGCACTGTGAAATGGAGTTCAACGAGCGCTTAAACGTCGAATTATCTCCAACGGGAAGGAAATGACGGCTAGATATCATCAAAATCGACGAAATCATCGCGATTTGCGATCTATTTTGCTTGTTTCGACGCTTAAACGGTAGTGCATTACATTTGCAGTGTAAAACGGAGTGAAATGAGCGCTTAAACGTCGAAATAACTCCAACGGGAAGGGAATGACGGCTATTTCTCGTCAAAATCGACGAAATCTTCGCGATTAGCGAGATATTTTGCTTGTTTCGACGCTTAAATGGCTATGCATTGCATTAGCACTGTGAAATGGAGATCAGCGAGCGCTTAAACGTCGAAATATCTCCAACGGGAAGGAAATGACGGCTATTTTTCGTCAAAGTCGACGAAATCTTCGCGATTAGCGAGATATTTTGCTTGTTTCGACGCTTAAATGGTTGTGCATTGCATTAGCACTGTGAAATGGAGTTCAACGAGCGCTTAAACGCCGAAATATCTCCAACGGGAAGGAAATGTCGGCTATTTTTCGTCAAAATAAATGAAATCTTCGCGATTTGCGAGATATTTTGCTTGTTTCGACGCTTAAATGGTTGTGCATTGCATTATCACTGTGAAATGGAGTTCATCGAGCGCTTAAACGTCGAAATATCTCCAACGGGAAGGAAATGACGGCTATTTTTCGTCAAAATAAACGAAATATTCGCGATTTGCGAGATATTTTGCTTGTTTCGACGCTTAAATGGTTGTGCATTGCATTAGCACTGTGAAATGGAGTTCAAGGAGCGCTTAAACGTCGAAATATCTCCAACGGGAAGGAAATGACGGCTATTTTTCGTCAAAATAAACGAAATCTTCGCGATTTGCGAGATATTTTGCTTGTTTCGACTCTTAAATGGTTGTGCATTGCATTAGCACTGTGAAATGGAGTTCATCGAGCGCTTAAACGTCGAAATATCTCCAACGGGAAGGAAATGACGGCTATTTTTCGTCAAATTAAACGAAATCTTCGCGATTTGCGAGATATTTTCCTCGTTTCGACGCTTAAATGGTTGTGCATTGCATTAGCACTGTGAAATGGAGTTCAACGAGCGCTTAAACGACGAAATATCTCCAACGGGAAGGAAATGACGGCTATTTTTCGTCAAAATAAACGAAATCTTCGCGATTTGCGAGATATTTTGCTTGTTTCGACGCTTAAATGGTTGTGCATTGCATTAGCACTGTGAAATGGAGTTCAACGAGCGCTTAAACGTCGAAATATCTCCAAAGGGAAGGTAATGACGGCTATTTTTCGTCAAAATAAACGAAATCTTCGCGATTTGCGAGATATTTTGCTTGTTTCGACGCTTAAATGGTTGTGCATTGCATTAGCACTGTGAAATGGAGTTCAACGAGCGCTTAAACGTCGAAATATCTCCAACGGGAAGGAAATGACGGCTATTTTTCGTCAAAATCGACGAAATCATCGCGGCTTGCGAGCTATTTTGCTTGATTCGAAGCTTAAACGGTAGTGCATTACATTTGCAGTGTAAAACGGAGTGAAATGAGCGCTTAAACGTCGAAATAACTCCAACGGGAAGGGAATGACGGCTATTTCTCGTCAAAATCGACGAAATCTTCGCGATTAGCGAGATATTTTGCTTGTTTCGACGCTTAAATGGCTGTGCATTGCATTAGCACTGTGAAATGGAGATCAGCGAGCGCTTAAACGTCGAAATATCTCCAACGGGAAGGAAATGACGGCTATTTTTCGTCAAAGTCGACGAAATCTTCGCGATTAGCGAGATATTTTGCTTGTTTCGACGCTTAAATGGTTGTGCATTGCATTAGCACTGTGAAATGGAGTTCAACGAGCGCTCAAACGTCG
Organism: Bombus bifarius; assembly: GCF_011952205.1. Taxonomy (NCBI): domain Eukaryota; kingdom Metazoa; phylum Arthropoda; class Insecta; order Hymenoptera; family Apidae; genus Bombus; species Bombus bifarius. The sequence goes on along the minus strand of NW_022884415.1, from coordinate 13,865 downwards.
AAATATCTCCAACGGGAAGGAAATGACGGCTATTTTTCGTCAAAATAAACGAAATCTTCGCGATTTGCGAGCTATTTTGCTTGTTTCGACGCTTAAATTGTTGTGCATTGCATTAGCACTGTGAAATGGAGTTCAACGAGCGCTTAAACGTCGAAATATCTCCAACGGGAAGGAAATGACGGCTATTTTTCGTCAAAGTCGACGAAATCTTCGCGATTAGCGAGATATTTTGCTTGTTTCGACGCTTAAATGGTTGTGCATTGCATTAGCACTGTGAAATGGAGTTCAACGAGCGCTCAAACGTCGAAATATCTCCAACGGGAAGGAAATGACGGCTATTTTTCGTCAAAATAAACGAAATCTTCGCGATTTGCGAGCTATTTTGCTTGTTTCGACGCTTAAACGGTAGTGCAGTACATTTGCAGTGCAAAACGGAGTGAAATGAGCGCTTAAACGTCGAAATATCTCCAACGGGAAGGAAATGACGGCTATTTTTCGTCAAAATCGACGAAATCATCGCGGTTTGCGAGCTATTTTGCTTGTTTCGACGCTTAAACGGTAGTGCATTACATTTGCAGTGCAAAACGGAGTGAAACGAGCGCTTAAACGTCGAAATATCTCCAACGGGAAGGAAATGACGGCTATTTTACGTCAAAATCGAAGAAATCATCGCGGTTTGCGAGCTATTTTGCTTGTTTCGAGGCTTGAACGGTAGTGCATTACATTTGCAGTGTAAAACGGAGTGAAATGAACGCTTAAACGTCGAAATATCTCCAACGGGAAGGAAATGACGGCTATTTTTCGTCAAAATCGACGAAATCTTCGCGATTTGCGAGCTGTTTTGCTTGATTCGACGCTTAAACGGTAGTGCATTGCCTTAGCACTGTGAAATGGAGTTCAACGAGTGCTTAAACGTTGAAATATCTCCAACGGGAAGGAAATGACGGCTAGATTTCAGCAAAATCGACGAAATATTCGCGATTTGCGAGCTATTTTGCTTGTTTCGACGCTTAAATGGTTGTGCATTGCATTAGCACTGTGAAATGGAGTTCAACGAGCGCTTAAACGTCGAAATATCTCCAACGGGAAGGAAGTTACGGCTATTTTTCGTCCAAAAAATCGAAATCTTCGCGATTTGCGAGATATTTTGCTTGTTTCGACGCTTAAATGGTTGTGCATTGCATTAGCACTGTGAAATGGAGTTCAACGAGCGCTCAAACGTCGAAATATCTCCAACGGGAAGGAAATGACGGCTACTTTTCGTCAAAATAAACGAAATCTTCGCGATTTGCGAGCTATTTTGCTTGTTTCGACGCTTAAACGGTAGTGCATTACATTTGCAATGCAAAACGGAGTGAAACGAGCACTTAAACGTCGAAATATCTCCAACGGGAAGGAAATGACGGCTATTTTTCGTCAAAATAAACGAAATCTTCGCGATTTGCGAGATATTTTGCTTGTTTCGACACTTTAATGGTTGTGCATTGCATTAGCACTGTGAAATGGAGTTCAACGAGCGCTCAAACGTCGAAATATCTCCAACGGGAAGGAAATGACGGCTATTTTTCGTCAAAATAAACGAAATCTTCGCGATTTGCGAGCTATTTTGCTTGTTTCGACGCTTAAACGGTAGTGCAGTACATTTGCAGTGCAAAACGGAGTGAAATGAGCGCTTAAACGTCGAAATATCTCCAACGGGAAGGAAATGACGGCTATTGTTCGTCAAAATCGACGAAATCATCGCGGTTTACGAGCTATTTTGCTTGTTTCGACGCTTAAACGGTAGTGCATTACATTTGCAGTGCAAAACGAAGTGAAACGAGCGCTTAAACGTCGAAATATCTCGAACGGGAAGGAAATGACGGCTATTTTACGTCAATATCGACGAAATCATCGCGGTTTGCGAGCTATTTTGCTTGTTTCGAGGCTTGAACGGTAGTGCATTACATTTGCAGTGTAAAACGGAGTGAAATGAACGCTTAAACGTCGAAATATCTCCAACGGGAAGGAAATGACGGCTATTTTTCGTCAAAATCGACGAAATCATCGCGGTTTGCGAGCTATTTTGCTTGTTTCGACGCTTAAACGGTAGTGCGTTACATTTGCAGTGCAAAACGGAGTGAAACGAGCGCTTAAACGTCGAAATATCTCCAACGGGAAGGAAATGACGGCTATTTTTCGTCCAAATAAACGAAATCTTCGCGATTTGCGAGATATTTTGCTTGTTTCGACGCTTAAATGGTTGTGCATTGCATTAGCACTGTGAAATGGAGTTCAACGAGCGTTTAAACGTCGAAATATCTCCAACGGGAAGGAAGTTACGGCTATTTTTCGTCCAAAAAATCGAAATCTTCGCGATTTGCGAGATATTTTGCTTGTTTCGACGCTTAAATGGTTGTGCATTGCATTAGCACTGTGAAATGGAGTTCAACGAGCGCTCAAACGTCGAAATATCTCCAACGGGAAGGAAATGACGGCTATTTTTCGTCAAAATAAACGAAATCTTCGCGATTTGCGAGCTATTTTGCTTGTCTCGACGCTTAAACGGTAGTGCATTACATTTGCAGTGCAAAACGGAGTGAAACGAGCACTTAAACGTCGAAATATCTCCAACGGGAAGGAAATGACGGCTATTTTTCGTCAAAATAAACGAAATCTTCGCGATTTGCGAGATATTTTGCTTGTTTCGACACTTTAATGGTTGTGCAGTACATTTGCAGTGCAAAACGGAGTGAAATGAGCGCTTAAACGTCGAAATATCTCCAACGGGGAGGAAATGACTGCTATTTTTCGTCAAAATCGACGAAATCATCGCGATTAGCGAGATATTTTGCTTGTTTCGACGCTTAAATGGCTGTGCATTGCATTAGCACTGTGAAATGGAGATCAGCGAGCGCTTAAACGTCGAAATATCTCCAACGGGAAGGAAATGACGGCTATTTTTCGTCAAAGTCGACGAAATCTTCGCGATTAGCGAGATATTTTGCTTGTTTCGACGCTTAAATGGTTGTGCAGTACATTTGCAGTGCAAAACGGAGTGAAATGAGCGCTTAAACGTCGAAATATCTCCAACGGGAAGGAAATGACTGCTATTTTTCGTCAAAATCGACGAAATCATCGCGGTTTGCGAGCTATTTTGCTTGTTTCGACGCTTAAACGGTAGTGCATTACATTTGCAGTGCAAAACGGAGTGAAACGAGCGCTTAAACGTCGAAATATCTCCAACGGGAAGGAAATGACGGCTATTTTACGTCAGAATCGACGAAATCATCGCGGTTTGCGAGCTATTTTGCTTGTTTCGAGGCTTAAACGGTAGTGCATTACATTTGCAGTGTAAAACGGAGTGAAATGAACGCTTAAACGTCGAAATATCTCCAACTGGAAGGAAATGACGGCTATTTTTCGTCCAAATAAACGAAATCTTCGCGATTTGCGAGATATTTTGCTGGTTTCGACGCTTAAATAGTTGTGCATTGCATTAGCACTGTGAAATGGAGTTCAACGAGTGCTTAAACGTCGAAATATCTCCAACGGGAAGGAAATGACGGCTATTTTTCGTCAAAATAAACGAAATATTCGCGATTTGCGAGTGTTACGACCGATCGCGGAGAGACGCGGTCGCTAGGAAAACGCGTCAGCGAGAGGCGTAAATTCTCGCTACGATTCGGTGCATCGACGCCGCGAAGTAGTCGTTCCCGTGTTTCGGGTAGGATAACAGAGGTGGTTGATTGAATATTACACAGTAGTAAGTTAGGTCACCGTTTATTCCACAACTTATAACGAGGATAGTTACACTGGTGCGTATGTACGAGATGAGTGAGTGCCAGCTCGAAAGATGCTGCTCGTTCGAAGGTTGCAAAAACAGTCCCCCGGGAGACGATGCTGTCTCCCAGCGAAGCTAAGGATCCCTCTCGTCCCCCGGACCATCGGAATTTTTCGTGCCGATGTTATTTAGGAGAGCGAGGGATTAGCCTTCGTTTTAATTGCTCAAACGAAGGGTCTTAATTGCCCTCGAGAGAAAATGATTAATGGGGGGAAAGTTGCCGCGTGCGTGACAAAAAAACAACTTTCCCTCGTCCTGCCGTGGTAGACAATAGTGTTTAGAAACTCCTCGGGACCACATGTTTGTTTTGTTTAAAGGACCTTTTCTCGTAAATCTATGATTTATGGACGGTGCTTAAGGCTAATGAGGGTACGCCATGCGGAAGAGCGGACCTCTGGTGTCCGTCTGGCCCGCGGTGTGTGACCTGGGCCAGGCAGAGAGTCGCGCGGCGTAACAGCGAGATATTTTGCTTGTTTCGACGCTTAAATGGTTGTGCATTGCATTAGCACTGTGAAACGGAGTTCAAGGAGCGCTTAAACGTCGAAATATCTCCAACAGGAAGGAAATGACGGCTATTTTTCGTCAAAATAAACGAAATCTTCGCGATTTGCGAGATATTTTGCTTGTTTCGACGCTTAAATGGTTGTGCATTGCATTAGCACTGTGAAATGAAGTTCAACGAGCGCTTAAACGTCGAAATATCTCCAACGGGAAGGAAATGACGGCTATTTTTCATCAAAATAAACGAAATCTTCGCGATTTGCGAGATATTTTGCTTGTTTCGACGCTTAAATCGTTATGCATTGCATTAGCACTGTGAAATGGAGTTCAACGAGTGCTTAAACGTCGAAATATCTCCAACGGGAAGGAAACGACGGCTATTTTTCGTCAAAATAAACGAAATATTCGCGATTTGCGAGATATTTTGCTTCTTTCATAGCTTAAATGGCGGTGCATTGCATTAGCACTGTGAAATGGAGTTCAACGAGCGCTTAAACGTCGTAATATCTCCAACGGGAAGGAAATGACGGCTATTTTTCGTCAAAGTCGACGAAATCTTCGCGATTTGCGAGATATTTTGCTTGTTTCGACGCTTAAATGGTTGTGCATTGCATTAGCACTGTGAAATGGAGTTCAACGAGCGCTTAAACGTCGAAATATCTCCAACGGGAAGGTAATGACGGCTATTTTTCGTCAAAATAAACGAAATCTTCGCGATTTGCGAGATATTTTGCTTGTTTCGACTCTTAAATGGTTGTGCATTGCATTAGCACTGTGAAATGGAGTTCATCGAGCGCTTAAACGTCGAAATATCTCCAACGGGAAGGAAATGACGGCTATTTTTCGTCAAAATCGACGAAATCATCGCGGCTTGCGAGCTATTTTGCTTGATTCGAAGCTTAAACGGTAGTGCATTACATTTGCAGTGTAAAACGGAGTGAAATGAGCGCTTAAACGTCGAAATAACTCCAACGGGAAGGAAATGACGGCTATTTCTCGTCAAAATCGACGAAATCTTCGCGATTAGCGAGATATTTTGCTTGTTTCGACGCTTAAATGGCTGTGCATTGCATTAGCACTGTGAAATGGAGATCAGCGAGCGCTTAAACGTCGAAATATCTCCAACGGGAAGGAAATGACGGCTATTTTTCGTCAAAGTCGACGAAATCTTCGCGATTAGCGAGATATTTTGCTTGTTTCGACGCTTAAATGGTTGTGCATTGCATTAGCACTGTGAAATGGAGTTCAACGAGCGCTCAAACGTCGAAATATCTCCAACGGGAAGGAAATGGCGGCTATTTTTCGTCAAAATAAACGAAATCTTCGCGATTTGCGAGCTATTTTGCTTGTTTCGACGCTTAAACGGTAGTGCAGTACATTTGCAGTGCAAAACGGAGTGAAATGAGCGCTTAAACGTCGAAATATCTCCAACGGGAAGGAAATGACGGCTATTTTTCGTCAAAATCGACGAAATCATCGCGGTTTACGAGCTATTTTGCTTGTTTCGACGCTTAAACGGTAGTGCATTACATTTGCAGTGCAAAACGGAGTGAAACGAGCGCTTAAACGTCGAAATATCTCCAACGGGAAGGAAATGACGGCTATTTTACGTCAAAATCGACGAAATCATCGCGGTTTGCGAGCTATTTTGCTTGTTTCGAGGCTTGAACGGTAGTGCATTACATTTGCAGTGTAAAACGGAGTGAAATGAACGCTTAAACGTCGAAATATCTCCAACGGGAAGGAAATGACGGCTATTTTTCGTCCAAATAAACGAAATCTTCGCGATTTGCGAGATATTTTGCTTGTTTCGACGCTTAAATGGTTGTGAATTGCATTAGCACTGTGAAATGGAGTTCAACAAGCGCTTAAACGTCGAAATATCTCCAACGGGAAGGAAATGACGGCTATTTTTCGTCAAAATCGACGAAATCATCGCGGTTTGCGAGCTATTTTGCTTGTTTCGACGCTTAAACGGTAGTGCGTTACATTTGCAGTGCAAAACGGAGTGAAACGAGCGCTTAAACGTCGAAATATCTCCAACGGGAAGGAAATGACGGCTATTTTTCGTCAAAATAAACGAAATCTTCGCGATTTGCGAGCTATTTTGCTTGTTTCGACGCTTAAACGGTAGTGCATTACATTTGCAGTGCAAAACGGAGTGAAACGAGCACTTAAACGTCGAAATATCTCCAACGGGAAGGAAATGACGGCTATTTTTCGTCAAAATAAACGAAATCTTCGCGATTTGCGAGATATTTTGCTTGTTTCGACGCTTAAATGGTTGTGCATTGCATTAGCACTGTGAAATGGAGTTCAACGAGCGCTTAAACGTCGAAATATCTCCAACGGGAAGGAAATGACGGCTAGATTTCAGCAAAATCGACGAAATATTCGCGATTTGCGAGCTGTTTTGCTTGTTTCGACGCTTAAATGGTTGTGCATTGCATTAGCACTGTGAAATGGAGTTCAACGAGCGCTTAAACGTCGAAATATCTCCAACGGAAGGAATGACTTGGCTATTTTTCGTCAAAATCGACGAAATCTTCGCGATTTGCGAGATATTTTGATTGTTTCGATGCTTAAATGGTTGTGCATTGCATTAGCACTGTGAAATGGAGTTCAACGAGCGCTTAAACGTCGAAATATCTCCAACGGGAAGGAAATGACGGCTATTTTTCGTCAAAATCGACGAAATCTTCGCGATTTGCGAGATATTTTGATTGTTTCGACGCTTTAATGGCTGTGCATTGCATTAGCACTGTGAAATGGAGTTCAACGAGTGCTTAAACGTCGAAATATCTCCAACGGGAAGGAAATGACGGCTAGATTTCACTAAAATCGATGAAATCTTCGCGATTTGCGAGCTATTTTGATTGTTTCGACGCTTAAACGGTAGTGCATTACATTAGCACTGTGAAATGGAGCTCAGCGAGCGCTTAAACGTCGAAATATCTCCAACGGGAAGGAAATGACGGCTATTTTTCGTCAAAATCGACGAAATCTTCGCGATTTGCGAGATATTCTGCTTGTTTCGACGCTTAAATGGTTGTGCATTGCATTAGCACTGTCAAATGGAGTTCAACGAGCGCTTAAACGTCGAAATATCTCCAACGGGAAGGAAATGGCGGCTATTTTTCGTCAAAATCGACGAAATCTTCGCGATATGCGAGATATTTTGATTGTTTCGACGCATAAATGGTTGTGCATTGCATTAGCACTGTGAAATGGAGTTCAACGAGCGTTTAAACGTCGAAATATCTCCAACGGGAAGGAAGTTACGGCCATTTTTCGTCCAAAAAATCGAAATCTTCGCGATTTGCGAGATATTTTGCTTGTTTCGACGCTTAAATGGTTGTGCATTGCATTAGCACTGTGAAATGGAGTTCAACGAGCGCTGAAACGTCGAAATATCTCCAACGGGGAGGAAATGACGGCTATTTTTCGTCAAAATAAACGAAATTTTCGCGATTTGCGAGATATTTTGCTTGCTTCGACGCTTAAATGGTTGTGCATTGCATTAGCACTGTGAAATGGAGTTCAACGAGCGCTGAAACGTCGAAATATCTCCAACGGGAAGGAAATGACGGCTATTTTTCGTCAAAATAAACGAAATCTTCGCGATTTGCGAGATATTTTGCTTGTTTCGACTCTTAAATGGTTGTGCATTGCATTATCACTGTGAAATGGAGTTCATCGAGCGCTTAAACGTCGAAATATCTCCAACGGGAAGGAAAGGACGGCTATTTTTCGTCAAAATAAACGAAGTCTTCGCGATTTGCGAGATATTTTGCTTGTTTCGACTCTTAAATGGTTGTGCATTGCATTATCACTGTGAAATGGAGTTCATCGAGCGCTTAAACGTCGAAATATCTCCAACGGGAAGGAAAGGACGGCTATTTTTCGTCAAAATAAACGAAATCTTCGCGATTTGCGAGATATTTTGCTTGTTTCGACTCTTAAATGGTTGTGCATTGCATTAGCACTGTGAAATGGAGTTCATCGAGCGCTTAAACGTCGAAATATCTCCAGCGGGAAGGAAATGACGGCTATTTTTCGTCAAAATAAACGAAATCTTCGCGATTTGCGAGATATTTTGCTTGTTTCGACACTTAAATGGCTGTGCATTGCATTAGCACTGTGAAATGGAGTTCAACGAGCGCTTAAACGTCGAAATATCTCCAACGGGAAGGAAATGACGGCTATTTTTCGTCAAAATAAACGAAATCTTCGTGATTTGCGAGATATTTTGCTTGTTTCGACGCTTAAATGGTTGTGCATTGCATTAGCACTGTGAAATGGAGTTCAACGAGCGCTTATACGTCGAAATATCTCCAACGGGAAGGAAATGACGGCTATTTTTCGTCAAAATAAACGAAGTCTTCGCGATTTGCGAGATATTTTGCTTGCTTCGACTCTTAAATGGTTGTGCATTGCATTATCACTGTGAAATGGAGTTCATCGAGCGCTTACACGTCGAAATATCTCCAACAGGAAGGAAATGACGGCTATTTTTCGTCAAAATAAACGAAATCTTCGCGTTTTGCGAGATATTTTGCTCGTTTCGACGCTTAAATGGTTGTGCATTGCATTAGCACTGTGAAATGGAGTTCAACGAGCGCTCAAACGTCGAAATATCTCCAACGGGAAGGAAATGACGGCTATTTTTCGTCAAAATAAACGAAATCTTCGCGATTTGCGAGCTATTTTGCTTGTCTCGACGCTTAAACGGTAGTGCATTACATTTGCAGTGTAAAACGGAGTGAAATGAACGCTTAAACGTCGAAATATCTCCAACGGGAAGGAAATGACGGCTATTTTTCGTCCAAATAAACGAAATCTTCGCGATTTGCGAGATAATTTGCTTGTTTCGACTCTTAAATGGTTGTGCATTGCATTATCACTGTGAAATGGAGTTCATCGAGCGCTTAAACGTCGAAATATCTCCAACGGGAAGGAAAGGACGGCTATTTTTCGTCAAAATGAACGAAGTCTTCGCGATTTGCGAGATATTTTGCTTGTTTCGACTCTTAAATGGTTGTGCATTGCATTATCACTGTGAAATGAAGTTCAACGAGCGCTTAAACGTCGAAATATCTCCAACGGGAAGGAAATGACGGCTATTTTTCGTCAAAATAAACGAAATCTTCGCGATTTGCGAGATATTTTGCTTGTTTCGACGCTTAAATAGTAGTGCATTGCATTAGCACTGTGAAATGGAGTTCAACGAGTGCTTCGCCGTCGAAATATCTCCAACGGGAAGGAAACGACGGCTATTTTTCGTCAAAATAAAAGAAATCTTCGCGATTTGCGAGATATTTTGCTTCTTTCATAGCTTAATTGGTGGTGCGTTGCATTAGCACTGTGAAATGGAGTTCAACGAGCGCTTAAACGTCGAAATATATCCAACGGGAAGGAAACGACGGCAATTTTTCGCCAAAATAAACGAAATATTCGCGATTTTCGAGATATTTTGCTTCTTTCATAGCTTAAATGGTGGTGAATTGCATTAGCACTGTGAAATGAAGTTCAACGAGCGCTTAAACGTCGAAATATCTCCAACGGGAAGGAAATGACGGCTATTTTTCGTCAAAATAAACGAAGTCTTCGTGATTTGCGAGATATTTTGCTTGTTTCGACTCTCAAATGGTTGTGCATTGCATTATCACTGTGAAATGGAGTTCATCGAGCGCTTAAACGTCGAAATATCTCCAACGGGAAGGAAATGACGGCTATTTTTCGTCAAAATAAACGAAATCATCGCGGTTTGCGAGATACTTTGCTTGTTTCGACGCTTAAATGGTTGTGCATTGCATTATCACTGTGAAATGAAGTTCAACGAGCGCTTAAACGTCGAAATATCTCCAACGGGAAGGAAATGACGGATATTTTTCGTCAAAATAAACGAAATCTTCGCGATTTGCGAGATATTTTGCTTGTTTCGACTCTTAAATGGTTGTGCATTGCATTAGCACTGTGAAATGGAGTTCATCGAGCGCTTAAACGTCGAAATATCTCCAACGGGAAGGAAATGACGGATATTTTTCGTCAAAATAAACGAAATCTTCGCGATTTGCGAGATATTTTGCTTGCTTCGACGCTTAAATGGTTGTGCATTGCATTAGCACTGTGAAATGGAGTTCAACGAGCGCTTAAACGTCGAAATATCTACAAAGGGAAGGAAATGATGGCTATTTTTCGTCAAAATCGACGAAATCATCGCGGTTTGCGAGCTATTTTGCTTGTTTAGACGCTTAAACGGTAGTGCATTACATTTGCAGTGCAAAACGGTGTGAAACGAGCGCTTAAACCTCGAAATATCTCCAACGGGAAGGAAATGACGGCTATTTTTCGTCAAAATAAACGAAATCTTCGAGATTTGCGAGATATTTTGCTTGTTTCGACGCTTAAATAGTTGTGCATTGCATTAGCACTGTGAAATGGAGTTCAACGAGCGCTTATACGTCGAAATATCTCCAATGGGAAGGAAATGACGGCTATTTTTCATCAAAATAAACGAAATCCTCGCGATTTGCGAGATATTTTGCTTGTTTCGACGCTTAAATAGTAGTGCATTGCATTAGCACTCTGAAATGGAGTTCAACGAGTGCTTAAACGCCGAAATATCTCCAACGGGAAGGAAACGACGGCCATTTTTCGTCAAAATAAAAGAAATATTCGCGCTTTACGAGATATTTTGCTTCTTTCATAGCTTAATTGGTGGTGCATTGCATTAGCACTGTGAAATGGAGTTCAACGAGCGCTTAAACGTCGAAATATCTCCAACGGGAAGGAAACGACGGCTATTTTTCGCCAAAATAAACGAAATATTCGCGATTTGCGAGATATTTTGCTTCTTTCATAGCTTAAATGGTGGTGCATTGCATTAGCACTGTGAAATGAAGTTCAACGAGCGCTTAAACGTCGAAATATCTCCAACGCTAAGGAAATGACGGCTATTTTTCGTCAAAATAAACGAAGTCTTCGCGATTTGCGAGATATTTTGCTTGTTTCGACTCTTAAATGGTTGTGCATTGCATTATCACTGTGAAATGGAGTTCATCGAGCGCTTAAACGTCGAAATATCTCCAACGGGAAGGAAATGACGGCTATTCTTCGTTAAAATCGACGAAATCTTCGCGATGTGCGAGATATTTTGATTGTTTCGACGCTTAAATGGTTGTGCATTGCATTAGCACTGTGAAATGGAGTTCAACGAGCGCTTAAACGTCGAAATATCTCCAAAGGGAAGGTAATGACGGTTATTTTTCTTCAAAATAAACGAAATCTTCGCGATTTGCGAGATATTTTGCTTGTTTCGACGCTTAAATGGTTGTGCATTGCATTAGCACTGTGAAATGAAGTTCAACGTGCGCTTAAACGTCGTAATATCTCCAACGGGAAGGAAATGACGGCTATTTTTCGTCAAAATAAACGAAGTCTTCGCGATTGGCGAGATATTTTGCTTGTTTCGACTCTTAAATGGTTGTGCATTGCATTATCACTGTGAAATGGAGTTCATCGAGCGCTTAAACGTCGAAATATCTCCAACGGGAAGGAAACGACGGCTATTTTTCGCCAAAATAAACGAAATATTCGCGATTTGCGAGATATTTTGCTTCTTTCATAGCTTAATTGGTGGTGCATTGCATTAGCACTGTGAAATGGAGTTCAACGAGCGCTTAAACGTCGAAATATCTCCAACGGGAAGGAAACGACGGCTATTTTTCGCCAAAATAAACGAAATATTCGCGATTTGCGAGATATTTTGCTTCTTTCATATCTTAAATGGTGGTGCATTGCATTAGCACTGTGAAATGAAGTTCAACGAGCGCTTAAACGTCGAAATATCTCCGACGGGAAGGAAAGGACGGCCATTTTTCGTCAAAATAAACGAAATCTTCGCGATTTGCGAGATATTTTGCTTGTTTCGACGCTTAAATTGTTGTGCATTGCATTAGCACTGTGAAATGGATTTCAACGATTGCTTTGTCACAGACGAAATTCGAGCAACTGTATGTAACAAACCGAAATTCCGAACGCCTTATCGCGTGTGACCGTCCGGTCAGCACCCGTTCTCAGCCGCCTGAGTGGCATTCGATCACTCCAGCCGTTCTCCGAATTTTACACTAAGTATAAACAAAACCTTCTCCCACTCGAACGAATGGAAGAATATAAATGCTCCCTTCAAAATCATCCAGTGAGTCTAATAAAAAAATTCTTAACTAATCCAAGTATCGAAAGTGTATCATCGCGAACCGAAAAATTGTATAAATTGAGTAAAAAATAAAAAGAACTTAATCTCCTTTTCGGAAATTAACAAGTTCCTTATTTTTACCTTAATTTTACACGACATTTTTGGCGATCCGTGCCAGGATCTATTCACTTCAGTGCAAACGAAATTACGATTTCGGCGTACGCGTATCATTGAAGATCGAAGGATCAACGGACCCAGTGCGAATCTTTGCTAGTACGAAGCCCTGCAGCAACTTTCAACGTTCCACTACGGTGAAACTAGACGAGAGGACTACGGTCAGCGCAGAGCAAGCCTACGAATAAGATTCGGAATCTAGAACCAACCAGAGAGGAAACATCCCTGAGACTCCTCAACGGTCATAGCTACTACGGTAAGCTGAAAAATCTGGATTCATTTTCGCGATACCGTGTGAGAAAACCCAGTTTCTCAAGCGCTTCGAGTCCAAATAGCAACAGTAGTTCAGACTCAATAAGCTCAATTAGAATCATGCCCACATTACGAAAAGACAAAGTCGAAACTATTGAAACCGTTTCTACAAACGGAGGTACGGACAATTCGATTCGTGCCATACTCGACGTAATTCAAAAACAAATTGAAATTCTTGCGCAACGTGTAGAAGAGACACAACGGACGGCCGACAGTGAAAATAAGAAGCGTGCAGCGGAAATAGAACTATTAGGCAAAAATATCTCCAAAATAAAAATAGGACGCGACGCTACTACAGAACTAGGCTCCCTTATTACTATGGACGAATCTGTTGCCGCGAGAGATAGAACTTCCCCACCATGCGTTCCAATTCGAACAGAAGAAGACAACCATCCCTCTTACGAAGACCGTCCACCGCAATTCGCCTCTCCGAGCTTACGGGCCAAAGACGCGACAGTATGTATTCCGCAATTAAACGGCGAAGACAATATCGGAGTAGAAGAATTCATACGCGAAGTACGCGAATTACGAGCCATGTGTAGCGAACCCACGTTACTATTAAAAATGATCAAAATAGGGAAAATCACGGGTAAAGCCGCAATGGCCATCTGCAATATATCGATATACGAATACGGACACCTGTACGATGCCCTAAGACGAAACGTAGCCACCCAAGACTCTGTTAGAGAACATCAAGACCAGCTACGCGAAACGAGACAGCGTCACGACGAAAGTGTGCAAAGTTATATCATCAGGTTCCGCAGAGCACTCAATAAGTTACAATACAGTATAACGAACGAATACCGTGACGAAATTACTAGACGAGCTATGAACGACAGGGTTTTAAAAGACTCCGTG
>NW_022884413.1:0-157500 GCF_011952205.1 Bombus bifarius | reverse complement strand
AAATCGAAAGTAGAGATACACAGGTGAAACATTGGAAAATAGGTGGTGAAATGTATTGTAAAGAGATTCGGACTCGACACGGATGTATAGTATGTCCCTTGTGTGTTTAACGTTGTAAATCGAGCAAGATACACAAAGTTTGAAACGCTAGATTCTCGAATTAAGCTACATGGATAAACGGAGCAGCTTGTTTCGAGTGTCGACCACGTAATTCTCACGTCAGGATTACTTGCCACTGTGCAAATCTATAACAGGACCTGCAGCTTGCTTCTATTTTATCAAACTATCTGTATCAAAAGAAAACTACTATCGATGGTACGTGATTCTCTTTCGTTCTAATTTTTTGCAATTTCTCCAAGCTGACTAAGATATTTCAAATATTTAACATTTCTCTGAGATGTAGAAAATTCTAAGCTGAACCAAACTTTTCGTCCACTTAATGCCACTGATTCTTAAAAATATTCCTAAAAAAGAAAGAGAAGTATTCCTTAAATGCTGTTGAAACCAGAGACGTTTCAGTTATCGCAAACATTAAGATTATTTTCAAATCATCATAGACATTAAAATTATTTGCCAAGAAATAAGACGCGTGATAGCTTGTGATAGAGGCTGTGATATTCGAGGCGCATGTAGTGACTTAACTTTCCATTTCAAAATGCTTCAAATGCTTAAAACAGCTTGTGTAACTGAAGTTATTACAATTTAAGAATCGTTCTAATTTTTTGCAATTTCTTCAAGTTGACTAAGATATTTCAAATATTTAGAATTTCTCTGAGATGTAGAAAATTCTAAGCCGAACCAAACTTTTCGTTCACTTAATGCCACTGACTCTCAAAAATATTTCTAAAAAAGAAAGAGAAGTATTCCTTAAATGCTGTTGAAACGAGAGACGTTTTAGTTATCGCAAATATTAAGATTATTTTCAAATCATCATAGACATTAAAATTATTTGCCAAGAAATAAGACGCGTGAGATCGTGTGATAGAGACTGTGATATTCGAGGCGTATGTAGTGACTTAACTTGCCATTTCAAAATACTTCAAATGCTTAAAACAGCTTGTGTAACTGAAGTTATTACAACTTAAGAATCGTTCTAATTTTTTGCAATTTCTCCAAGCTGACTAAGATATTTAAAATTTCTCTGAGATGTAGAAAACTCTAAGCCAAACAAAACTTTTCGTCCACTTAGTGTCACTGATTCTTAAAAATATTCCTAAAAAAGAAAAAGAAGTATTCCTTAAATGCTGTTGAAACCAGGGACGTTTCAGTTATCGCAAACATTAAGATTATTTTCAAATCATCATAGACATTAAAATTATTTGCCAAAAAATAAGACGCGTGATAGCGTGTGATAGAGACTGTGATATTCGGGGCGCATGTGGTGACTTAACTTTCCATTTCAAAATACTTCAAATGCTTAAAACAGGTTGTCCAACTTGAAGTTATTGCAACTTAAGAATCTGCTCGCTGAACGCCTTATTTCGCCGAATCTCCTTGCGTGAAGGAACCTGTAGGTCGAAAGACTCCTATTACAAGGTAGTAGGAACCAACATGAGAGTATACGTATCTACTTAAACGGCAGGATGTAACACACATAACGGCGGGATGGCAAGGATGAAAGGCGGAGCCAGCCGCAGCCAACCAGCGGCTAGGATTTCCATTCCAGCTCGTCTCGCAGGACTAACCGTGCCACGTTCAACCTCATAAAAGTCCTGCAGCTACCATTAATCCATCACAAGTCCGTTCGCGCGTTATACCGGTTACTTCTGCGCGAAATTCCTGTCAGACTCGGAATTACCGAACTCTGATCCGTGGACAAGCGACAAAATTTATAGTTCCAGGGACATCGTTAATTTGTCGCTCGCAGGAATATCAGAGAATAGACGAATTTTTTAGAAATTTCTTGAAAAAGAATTCTTTGGCTTCCACTGAGATCAAATTTCCAGCGCGAAGAAAGAATCTGTAAAAAAATATTTTCATCAAGAATATCCCTTATTTTCTTCGATAACGCTTCTTTCTAAAATTTCTAAGAATGAATTTCTAGAGAAATTCTTCCGCGCGTTTCATTACGATCGTCAGAAATCAAATTAGAAACGCGTTACCACGTTCTTGCAGAAAACATACTTAGGCGTGGATTCATGATTTACGCGAGATACGTATACGAGAGAAGAATGTGAGACGTAGACGTGAAACTTGCGGAAAACTGAAGCTCGATATTCGACAATATTACACGCGATAGCGTTTCGAGCATCTAGTGAATTTTCACGGGCGATCCGTTCGTTCTACGTGATGGAGAATAATGAACCATCGAGCCGCGTACAGTTTTTGGCCACTTTGATTCGTGGAGATCGAAAAAATGTGGATAGTACGCTTTCGTTTTTCACTTTGCACGTAGATCGTGTTTGCTCGAATATTAAGAGTTGTAGAGAGGCTGCAAAAAGGTATAACCCAGTAGCGTAAGAAAACGATTGTAATCGTAGTTGTAATTGCAATTATAATTCGTTTTGCAATAACGTGCAACATGCCGCAGAAGAATCTGATCAAGAAAGATATTTAAATTGCTTCAATAATAAAAGAAAGAAGAGAAAACGTTTATTTTCTCTATTTTTCAATGTCTCAAGTTGATCAATGTGTGGCTTTTCAGCGATTCAAACGCAACGACGATTTAGATATTTTAAAAAGGTCGGAATATATTCTCCGTCGAGTGTTTTAAGTGTCCGCTGTTTATCGGATTATCGTAGATCGATCGAAAAACGGTCGTTGACAGCGGTTCTTTATAAACTGGGACGAATTTATTCGTCCAGTGGATTCAGAGGGAATATATTATTGCAACAGCAGGCATTTACTAAAATTCGCCTGATAATGGGTATTACGTAACGAATCGCCAGCCGGTTTAATTAATGTTATCGCCGCGTCGCAACGAATTCATTAGCACGGACGTCGCGATTTTTCTAACGATCCGTGATTATTATTATCTCTGCTTCTGGAAATAACGCAATTTATTAAATTAACGGGGCGCCCCGGGTATAAATAACGCGGTATATTACGCGTATAAAGTGCAACGTTGCACTGCATGAAACTTAAATGACATAATCTGCTGGAAATAATGCGATCCCCGCCCGGTTGCCCATTTAAATAATTCTCTTCGAAACGATTGCGTTGGATAATATTCATATGGCATGGTTTGTGCTGAAAAAAAGAAGATAACGCGCTATTTTCTTTCCTGCAATTCGCTGCGGAACGTACAAAACGTACAGTGATTATGGCATTGCCAGTGGCAAGATATCGAGCGTGGAATTCCGTATCGGCTAATTTCGATTTGAACGAAAACGAATGATTTTCTTCGAATTCTAGCAATCAAGTATCTACCTATAGTTAGATGTAGCACAGAATAGTTTGTTCTATTGGCAGAACGAAGACTGACAAATTCGATATGTTGGTTCAATAATCTTAAGGCGGTTACTCGACAAAAGCATCTTTGTATTTTTCTACAGCTAAATTTCTATCGCGTATTTTATGCGCTGTCTCGTTCGTCGTAATTCTCTCGCTATTTGTCGCGCAGCATGACATGACAACGTCTCAACCGAACATACTTCATCAACATCGACATACTTCGACGTGCTTCGTCGTTGCACGAAGGTCGATATTCACTGTCTTATCAGAAAACATATTCCTGACCGATCTTTCGTTGCTCGCGTTTGTCGTTACGTTTAATACTCGGCTGATAGAATTTCCTGAGAAAATTCCTGAGAAAGATCCTGAAAACGCTACGAACTTCCCCAACAGCCGAGTAGAAAAAGAAAGGAACACAGAGACAAGGATGTAACGCAGACAAGCAATGGCAGGATAATCACAGGGTGAACAGCCGCGGAATCGCGTGGATCAATCGACCGGGCCCATTCATTAAATCATAGAGACGCGTCGGTTACGCTCCGTTCCGCTCGTTTCTGCTCGACGTCGCCGCCGCCAATATACGAGCACGTTGCCCAATGAATAGGCCGTGTTTGCATAGGTCCCGAGGTGCAGCGCGCGTTGTCAGGGATGCGAGTGACGAGAGTAGAGAAGAGGAGAGAAGAGGAAAGCAGAGAGAGAGAGAGAGAGAGAGAGAGAGAGTATGGTCGCGCGCGCACGAGCGTTCACGATGGGGTGGAGAATTCGAAACGTCGACGAGAGAGCGAAAGAGAGCCGAAAATAAAGAAAGAAAGAAAGAAAGAAAGGCACAGGCTCCTGTGTACACTCAGCTGTCGGCCTGTTTTTATCCACGTCCTTTCCAACCCTCTGGCCTCAACTATCGCAGTCGATTTCGTGTCCGGTCGATCTCGTAGAAATTGGCCATAATTCCAGAGTATCGTACTTTGGAAGATTTCTCCACGAGAAGTTGTTCGATTAAATAAACCTTTGAATGGCGGACGTCCGTTGTTGTATTTTGATTTTTAAGGGCGGAGATTCGAGCAGAAGAAACGTGGGTTTTAGGAGCGTGGACTTGAGAGTAACCGCGAGAGAATCGAAGGTCTCGCGAGTGACGAAGTGGTCGATTAGTTCGATGGAATTTCCACGCTTTGAATCGAGTCGATGTATATGCGTGTGTACTTGACCGTAGAAATTTGGGAAAATGGATTGCGGTGGTGGTTTGGTGTAGCTTCAAGAAAGTAGAAAACTATTTACAAGAAAACTATTTGAGGAAATTTTGGAGGAATTTTGGTGAAATTCTAGGAAAGTAGGTTCAGTGAGTGGCGGGGCTGTGGATCGGTTTGATTAATTTCGAACGTTGAGGAGAAAGAACACGGAGAAATTTTAACGCAACTTTGGCGCTGTAAAAGAGAGGAAGGAGCCAACAGGGCTTGTTATTATATTCATCGTGTAATACACATTGTCCCCGTCAACATGCCGAGATTGGCAATGCATAATTTAACGAAAGGTTGCCCACTCGATTGATCGAACCGCGCCACCAAATTTCGTTGTCTGGACAAAATTACACTGAATTATTCCCGTTACAATGGCCATCCTGAATAAGAGATACGCCGGGGATACGCGTAATGGCTTCTCGAAAATTCGACACGCTTCAAACGTTGGGAAACAAGCGATAAAGTCGAATTCTTAAGAGAATTGGAATAAATAAATACAATAAAAATTGAGAAATATAAACCAGATACACATAACGAAAGATAAGAAGATTATCGAGAAGGATGGAACATTGCGATATGAAGAGAAAAAAGAAATAGTTCCATAAAACAATTAGAAAACATAAAATACACGTACGTTATAAAGTTACGAAGGTGACGTTGAAGAGAACACTCGATGAATGCAGAAAAATTGTTTTCTTTTTTTTTTTTAAAGGGAACAGACTAAAAAGAAGAATATTATGTGGACAAATTATATACACGTCAAATAAAACACACATATACACTGAACGAGAATGATGTAGAAGGAAACAAATCAAAGAAACACCGTCAAATTAGCTGACAAACGGGCGAATGGTAAAAACATAAGGAAAAGTCGTGGAAGGCTGAAAGATAGAAAGGGGCGCGCAAGAAAATGAGGCTTCCGTACTTTGGCAGGGGATGGTAAAAAAGAGTCGTCGAGGGAGCTTCTGTCGAAAGCTGAACGATAATACTTCGCGGTACTCCCTCGAACGCTTCCAGCAGGATAAAGGCTCGCTTTTGGGACGAGTGAGAAACGAATCGACGAGGGTTGAGGGCAGGGGAGGTAGGGTGAAAGAGAGGCGCCGCTTTCGAAGGGCGAAGAGGGACGGCTATAGCTTGTAAGTGAATTTTATTGCGCGATTATATTGAATCCCTCCGAGCCACCAGCTACTGTCAAACCCCACCCTCGTTGTTCCACCCCCGTGGAGAAGGTTTCATGTGGTGCTCAAACGTTCCACCGAGATAATTCGAAATTCGTCCATGGAACGTTTCAACTTTTTATTTCTTTCTCTTCTTTGTCCATTGATCTCTGTTTCTCGATATTTTTGGGTCATTACAAAGCGATAAATTCGGAAATTCTATGCCGTGTTTCTAAAGTTTTCATAATTCCCGAGGAAGTTATTAAATATAGCTTTTTCTTCTTTTATTTATAATTTATTTTTTTACTATGTATATTTTACTTTTTATTCATAATCATTTCTCGTAATTCTTGAAAAGATCGTCAAATAATACCGTTAAAAAAGGGAGAATCGTTATATTTGCATTAAATCGCTGGAACGTTAAAAGATATTTTTCAAACTTCGAAGCTCGAACCTCGAATGAAACGAAAGATATATATTAAAGTCTACGATTTATTAAAAAATATTAAACACCGATCTTTCTTGCGGTCTGAGAGGCAAAGTTTGATGACGGTATTGAAATCGTAAGAGGCTTTTGCTAAAAGTCGGACCGTGTGATGGATAGCATACAGTGACCGCGAAAGGAAAAGCATCAAGGAAGGGAATAAACGGCGAATTTCGGTTGCACGGGTGAGCACCACTTTTGAATCTCGAGGGTTGCACGGTAGTTACCGCCGGCGGATACCAAATCGAAGCTCTTGCCCACAGGGATGTTTGCACGTTGGATCACGACCTCCATGGCAAAATTCACCATAGCAAAACCTTGCTATTCCCAGCGGCACGAGACTCGCCTCGAAGGCCCGACCTTTCCGCCGCTTCCTGTCCCGATATTTCGGTGCCTCCGACCTCGCTTTTCTTGTTTTATCAATCGTTTCCAACGTACAGCATTTCTTTCCAATTTTAATATCGCATTCCGCCCTTGGAATTTCACGACGATAGCGATCGTCCAAGTATCTTGCGTCAGAGACTAGTGTTATTTTTTCAAAAAAAAAAAAAAAAAAAAAACAGCGGTATTTATAATTATAACTCAATAGCGTTAAATATAGCAATGGATTTGCTGAGATATAACCAGATTCTCGTACGACCTGCGCTTGGGACGAATTTTTTACAGAATGTGATATATTTGACACAAATCACGTAGGTAACTCGTCACAGAATTCCTCAAAGACAGATGATGATTTTTCTACTAACTCTACTAGAACTTAATCTAAACTAGTGGTTTGCTTAAATTTAATCTGAATAGAAATAGAATCACAAACCTATTCCAGATTTCTATGCTTAATTTATATAACTTTCGTCAAAATCATTCTAGCAACGTTACCATCTTCGTGGAAACCGCAAAAGTACTGCTAACAATTAGACAATGTTTAATCGAATCAACCAAGACAGTCCACGTACGTAGAGTGACTCAAAAAATTGATCGAAAGTACTCGGATCTTAGACGAAATTATCTTTACGGATACAATTACGTTACACAAATTAACAAGAACGAAAAGACTGCAATTATCGAAGCATTTGTCGTAGTTTACGCTTTAAGCTGAATTACAAATTAAAAATGTGATCAGCTCGAAAACTGGAGGGAAAGCTGATACACGGCAGACTAACTTACGTCCACTTTTCGAACAGCGTCTGTTAATTTCTGTCAGCGACGCATTAATTAATAAGTGAGAGATGGTTTGGCCACTCACAAACGCATTCAATGTTTCAAGTCACGAAACAAAACTTGATGTGTACTCTAAAGAATAATTCGACATTCTCTTTACCTTATTTCGAACATCCTGCGAAAAGATTTATCAAAATTTCTTAAAAATGAGTCAAGACAGTATGAAAGGAAAATAAATGGCAAGATCTCGAAGGCGAAACATCGAAGATGGAGCGAAATTAGCCATCGAGGCTCGCGCCTCATGACGAAGCAGTCTCTCGCGAAAAGATCTGATAGTTTTGTTCGGCAGAGTGCTCGTCTTATCCCCGAGGACAGGAAGAAGGAGGTTCCCGGGACGATCTTATTGGCCCTTCTTCAAAGAGGCAGCCAGTTGCTCCCTCGTGATGGCACAGAAGGGGAAAAAGATGGTCGAGTTGAATTAATTCCTCAACTATCGTTCCTCCGGTCCTTCGTTACGCCGGTTACGGACCGACTTGAAATGTAATCGCTGCTCCTCGCTCCTTTTCATCCTTTTCCGCTGGCGGCACTGTCGGCTCGAGTGTTTGGCTGCCTGTTCCTCGAGGATTTATCTGGCAACATGCTTTTCTTCTCCCTCCATCTTCCTCCTTCTTCTTCAGCGAATAATTTTACGACGTTGCTGGATTTTCAAATTTGACGAAAAGGTTTCATATTCGACGATTGATCGGTTTAAAAAGCTTTGTTGTTCAAATGACGTTGAGTCTGGGTATCTTTCGGAGGGATCGATATTCTTCGATTTCTTCCTGCGGCTTACTCTTTACGCGAGACGCTTATTTCGTATATTTTCTTCATAGTACTCAGTCCCCAGTCTCTGTTAATACTTCTAGTAACGTCACGATCATTTTAATAGCAAACTGAATAAATCCCCTACAAATTCAAGTTTCTGCAAAGGAGGTTCGACCACTGCCCAAGCCAAATTATCGAGGAAACCGTCGATCCGCGAAAAAACCACGACCTAACGCGTCTTTTGCGTTCCACTGGTACGTCAATCAAACGGTACTCGAATCAAACCAGCAGCAATTTCTGCTGTCGTTGGAAAAGAAAGCGAACCACGCTCGAACCTTCGCACCACTCCACGTCCACCCAATTCCCTGTCAAATCCTCGACTTTCATCGCATCGAATATTCGCCTGACTCTAAAAGAGGGACTAAGGGGCCGGTAGATTTCGTATGATTTTTAATAAACACCGATCAGACAGCCAGATGTACCGCACGGGTACTTGACTCTCAGCTCGAACAAGAGAGAAAGAGAGTAAAAAAGAGAAAGAGTACTCGCGCGCGGCTTTAACCACTCGATGAGCACAAAACTGTCGGACGGACAGGCCCTACTACTGCATCGAACATATTACGTTCGGAGCTGGTGGAACAAAGCTACGCCATTGTTTCGTGCCGTCAATAATCCACTTGCCCTGACTTGGAGGACCGACCGGAGGCGAGCTGGGGGCCGGCACAATTGGAAAAAGCGCCGTGGAAACCGGGAAACCGATGCCCCACGGGGTCCATCCTACGGTAAGAAAAGGCAAGACGATCGAAGCCTTCGATTCTATCGTCCTCGACGATGCTGAGCACGAACCAACCACTCGCTGATCCAGATTGCAAGAGCTTCCATCTCTTTTATTCTTTCCTTCGTGATCACGAGCCGGATTTACGAGGCTCCTTTCTATCGTTCGACTGATAGTCTTTGTTTGGCGGAATATTTTATGGTGTGGAGTTTGTAACAAGGAGCGACCATCGTCGATTTTTTGGTTCGAACGAGAATCCGAAGATTGGAACGTCGAAACGTATAGAATTTGAGGTGAACGAGAAGGGAAATTGTGGTTTTAATTCAAGTGGAATGTTCAAGAATTTTCTTGCAATTTAAACGTCGTAGAATATTCGAAATATTTGGAATTTCGAAACAACGAGAAAGAAACTGAAGAACTAATGAAGTTTGGTTAAGAAAATTAAAGTGAGAGACGTCTGGTTCGGTTCCTTGTCTCGCGAAAATTTGTAAGAAAGATGAATCGTTATTCGTTAGAAATCTCGTCCATTGAATAGAAAGGTCAAGTTTGAGGAATTTGGCAGAGGGATAATTGAAAGACCGAGGAAGTTAGATGGTCTAATTAAACGAGAAGATTTTTTAAAGAATCTCTTGCGAAGCTTTCTAACGAAGATGAATTATTATATAGTAATGGTTTCTTCTTCTTTTTTTTTTTTTTTTTTTTTTTTTTAAGTGAGAATAAGCAAAACTGATGAAGTTTAATTAACAAAATTAAAATGAAAGATTCTTTGTTCAATGCCTCGTGGATGTTCGTAAGAAAGATGAATTATTATTTTACTGATTTTCTCTTAATCGAAGTAAAAGAGTGCGGTAGAACGTCGAGAAAATTAGGGAGACACACGAGGTTTGTTTAGCAGAATGGCTGGAGAAGGACTATAATTGGATTTGGATTTACGTTGATTTCAGAATGTAGAACACGGTGTACACTTGGCGATTTCGGGACACGCTGTTTGGTCCATGTCCGTTTCACTCGTTGTAGTCCAAATTTAGCTGTCACGTAATGAAGAACACAGCGAAAGCCAATTTCTGTTTCCTATACTGCGGCATGAAATAAGAGTCGACGCCACTCCAACAATTCTACTCCAATTTCGTTTAAGAATCCAAACACGAGATGGAACCACCTTTCTCTACAAGAGAAGCGCAATGCTTCTTTTTCAACATTTCAATTTTTCTCTCTGCAAAACTTCCTTTGATCCAACCGGGACCCCCTCAAACGTTGAAATAAAATGCTGAAAAATTGCTTCGAAGCGCCAAGTAATATATTTCGAACAAATATTCGTCGCGATCAACAATAAGAAGATTTTTAAGATATACAGATGAAAAACGAAGGTAGAATACGAAATTCGACTATCGATGGAAAGCAAAATTTACATGCGGCGTGTTGAGCATCGCTTGGTCCTACCTGACGCCAAGATTATCCACGACGAAACGCTAAGAAAAACGGCAAATTAATTAACCGTGCGCCAAGGAGAAACGTCTGGTCCAGCAGATGCTACTGGGTAAATATGGCGGGCGGTTAGATATCGGTCCTGGCCGAGAAACGACTCTAAGCGGCGGCAATCGAATGATTAAAGGCGGTTTCGCCTGGTTGCGTCGGATAGGGCGAAATTCCCGACGGAAATCAGAGTCGCTGGCCATCCAGCCGTGTTCCCTCTTTCTAAGCGCCAACGTACCAACCAACCAACCAACCACCCACACCCTCCGATCCCCTCTTGTCATCCTTCGGGAGCTATCCTCAAAGCCAGCCGCTCCTTCTAAACCCTCCGACAGCCGGGTCCCTCTTGGCAAACATCCAGCTCCGCCACGGAATCCTCCGCCGCGGATACCGAAGAGCTCAGGTGTAACCGAGTTGTACCCTGGGATGGTCACGACTTCGATACCAACTTCGCGAAATCGAAGGAAAAAGCGACTAAGACGAGCGACTGAGGTTTCTTCGACGAGTTTTTCAAGACCGAACGAAGTGGTTGGTTTTGGGCTTCGAGGCAACAACGAGGGTAGTTGGGATTCTCGAGGTTTTCAAGCAACTTTTTCTTTGGAAAATGAGCGGTCGAGTGACAGAGTATTGGGAATTTAGAAATATCGTCGTTGGAGAAGTTCCGAGTTGGGAACCAAAGGAAGAAAAGGACAGATCTCTCGGGGGATTATCGAAAGTCGAAGGAAGCAGCTTTGGTTTTGTGGTCTGGTAATGAGAAGGACATACGATCTTTTGGTACAGGCGAAGATTTGCGCTTTGCAGGTTTGCAGAATATTTTCTTTTAAATTAAGGCAGAATAGTCGGAATGTTTGCGCATCGTCATCGTCCATGACGAAATTTTGAAATCACACAAAAATTAAGGGAAAATCTTTCAAGGCCGTTCGAAGTAGAACGCGAATGACTGAATTCTGTGTGGTGTGTGGAACGAGTTTAATTTGCACGTTCTGAACACGCCGTTTAGTTAGTTCCACGCGTCGGGGATGCAATAAATGCGGCGAGCGCAAATACTAGAGCAAGCAGAACACACAGCGAGCCGGGGCGGCTTGTAAAAAGTAAACGTGATTTCAAAATGCAATTTCTGGCAGATACGATGAAACACAATGTTTTATTAGTTTCCTCTTTGTCGAAGCGTAAGATCAAAATTAAACCTGGAAAAAAAATATACAAATGTAGCTTAATTTGAACGAGCTGAGTTCTGTAAACACTTTATATGCTGCTTGATTTAGAAATTATATCGTTCCTATCTCGTCCTATCTTTTTAATCGTCTGTGATTAAAGAACCAAGAGCTACGCCGTTCTCGAATATTTCACACTCAACCTATTAACTTAACAAATTAACTTTTCAATGTAAAATTCATCGGTTGATAATACAGACGATTCTCGTCGCGTTTTCTTCTATTTTTCATCCTTATGGACTATCACGAGTGAAATATTCGCGATAATTTCACAATTTATCAAAAATTAAGAAAATCGATAGCGAAACAAAAACGATCCAGACCAAATGAACGCAGACGCGAATATCCAACGATACAACGAAAATCTCTGAAATAATCGCACGATAAGGGACCAACTTCCGGAGAACGATGTTGGCTTGACTTATTCTCGTGTGATTCCCTATGTTTCCTTCTGGCCAATTCTGGCGACCGGTTGACCCATTAACGAAAGCAAGAACTAGAAGATCAAGATGGTACGGAAGTCGATTCTCGTCTACGATCTGCTGAGGAGCGAACAACCGCCAGACGGTTTCACCGAGAAGGAGATCGTCGAGCAGATCAGTGCCAAGCACGACATCTTGGCCGGAAAGGCACTTCGGAAGCAGGTAGCCGTGGCGCTTCGTCGTGGCGTCGATTTTGGCATCATCGCCAAGAGGAATAACAGATTTAGGTGATTGTAACAATTTTTTAATCGAAACAACGAATAAATCTATTGGTACAAACCAACCTTCCTTGCAAAATTATGTAAATTTATATAAAAAAAAAAACGTTATTCTCTACTTGATTCTTTTGCAAAATATAAAACATAGGGAAACATAGGAGACTTTATTCTGAATAATTGTTACGAAGAACTGAAATCTTAAGAATTATCCGTTTCGTTCATTGTTCGTATCAGATATAAGGTTTTATATTGATTCGAAAATCGCTCAGAGATTGTTAAATATTTTGTTGGTTCTCAAACATGGAAATTTTACTATCAGGAGATTCATCTCGCGTCGTTTTCTTTCAACGAGCACAGATTCGATCTGGACAATGCAAAACTTAGTACCGCCAGACGCGAGACTTCATCTCGTAGGAACAGGAGTCGAGGGAAAAATAAGGTTCGAAGTGTTAAGAGGAGGACGAAGTCGAGACAACGACCGAATAACACGAGAAGTAAAAGCCGCAATCAAAAACGACCGATACCACCGCCAAATTTGCCAAAATCGTGGACACCGAACAAAAGAAACTTGGCTGACGAGCCACTGTCCAAAGTGAAGAAGATTTAATTAGCTATCAACTTTTTTCGCGTAGTTGTGTTTCATAGAAACGTTCTTCAAGCATATTTTAATAACTTTTTACTCCGATTTTTCTTTTACATCTAGTGATTAGTATCAACTTCTGAATTTTATTGTATTTGAAACTATTTTATTACAGAAAATTGTACTTTTTACACGCAATAAAATTCCTATGACCTTTTTATCGTTTTCTATTCACTCGAATCACAGTTGTTACCAAGTGTGTTAATATGACGATTACAAATCGGAATATTAATTAACATAATTACATTCTGACTACTCTGCTATAGAATGATATTTGCTGTAAATTATTATTGCTATTACTAAAAAATATTCCCGATTTCTATCACTGGGAAATACAATTAGCGAAAACTTCTAATACTTTCAATTATAATCATAGCAAACTATCGTTGTCCCAGTTGAAACAATTGCAGATTTTTATTGGTCTGAATTCTAATCGTTTCTCTACATCGTAAATTGCACCAACTTTCGATTCTCGTAATAGCACCATCGACAGCCACGTTTTCTCACTCATCGATCACTTTTCAATACGAGAAATCTCCACCTACAAACTTGCAGCAAAAAAACCCCTCCAAAGAAAAAAATCTCAGAATCTAAGGTCGATCAAAATCCGTTCCCATGAAATCCACCATCCGTGGTCAGAATTCAGATCCTGTTAGGCGAAACTGGTTCAAACGCAGCGACCGACTCGTGAACTCGTAATCTTTCTAGTGAAATGATCGAAAATAGGTAGAGCCTCGTATCTTCGGAACGTTTCAGGGTTCCGCTGACCGTTCATCGATTAGATACAGCCACTACGTACCTTCGATCCCTCAAAGGCTCGGTCTCGAAGACTGACCGGAGATTTTCCAACGAGTTTCCATTAGAAGGGTGGTCTGGTAAAAATATTGCGCAAAACCAAGCCGGATATACCATGAAAATCGCGTAGGATCGGCCGAACGAATCGTTTGAGACGTGTTCGAGGTTGGCAGCACCTGTTACCGAAGCAACGATTAGGATGGATTTGGAGTTGCTATTCCCAGGTACTGGGTTGCAAGGTGTTGCAATTTCCAACGTCAGAGCTATTAAATATAGATTTATGCCAAGGATATTAGAACGAAAGCTACATGAAAAGGATATATCCAGTCCCTGATCATAAAATTAAGAGCATTAAGAGCTTTCGGTATTATTCATTTTTTGTAGCTTTGTTTTGCATAGTGCGACAAGGGTATATTTTATTACAGCGGATATATTTTAGTAAATTTCTTCCATAAGCTTAATCTACCTACTAGCTGCGTAATTTAATTTTTCAATTAGTATTCCAAGGCTGATTTATGGTATTTATCGTACAAATGAAAGCAGATTGTTGAAACACGACAATAAAGGAATAGTAAGTGAACGTGTAGTCGGTTACGTGGTCTATTGTTCAAAGATTGCGCATGGACTAATATATGAATCCCTGTTGAGGGTCGATACCCAAAGGGCGACAAGGTGTGCTTGTAAAACTGCGGATGACCACCATATGTTCAATTACGTGCAATCTGTCGGCCATTTATGACTTAACTGTACGATAATCGCAGGTTTTACAGGTAATCAGGGATATTGGCGCAAAAAAGGGACGAATTCTTCGAGGTAACATTATACTGAAAATAGTTTCGCCGGAGTTCTTGAAAGCTAGTTACGAAAACCAAAGGAAGAAATAGATTCGTACTCGTTTCACTAACTAATTTTATGCTTTACATTTTGTAACTATTATTTGAATATTTTTTGAAAACTTATTCGAATAACATCTGGTTTCATTGTCTGTAAAGGAGCGAGGGAAATATATTTGAAATGGCAGAAAAAGAAGAAAAGCGTCACTTTTTCCATTCCAACTCCCTCTAACTTTTATTGTTCGACAATCAAGCACCATTTAGAAGACTCTGCTCGTTCTCTACGGCAAACCCCCAGTTTTGGAATCTTTGTTCCATCGTTTTCGACACACCTTGCGACAATAAGGTCTGTTTAATATGCGTCCCGAACGGAAAAGGACGCGTGTCGCAGGTGTTTCACGTTCCGACTCGATTTTTCAATAGACCGGGACACTCGCTGTGTTTCTTGACACGTGTCACCGCGCGAAATGCGGAGGATCCACTTCCGGTTTCTCACGGAAGTACCGTTTTTACCGATAAAGGACATTCTGCCACTCGCCCTTCGTGTCCTTTTAACGACTCTAATCACGATACGCAAGTAATCCTAATTTATGTTATATTTATATTAATATATGTAATAACATATTCAGGAATTAATTAGAAAACGTACGTATTGATAATTGTACGACTTTCTACTTTTAAATCAGATTCGATTGCGTAATTTGTCATTTCGCTCCAATATGAAAGCAACTTGAGAAACTTGCGTCTTAAATTTCTGATACTGCGAGAACGATAGGTAGAACCGATGGAAAAACGCATCGTGATAAAGAAAATAAGATTTACGCGCCAATAACTTTTGTAGTCACTGTATATACGTAAATTTGATTCTTTTCACGTACTTGTCGAAATGGACATTAGTTCGTCAGAAAACGCGTTCGCTTCGACCATAGCCTGACACGTTAATAACGTGAACTCGCACGATCACACGACCCAAATTCAGTACGCACTCGATACCATTCGATTTCGACGATAACAGAAGAATCTCGCCCCTCCTGTGTATCAGCGAGCAAAACGGTTTCGCGAAAACAAAAGTGGAGGGTTGGTACAAAGAGGTGGCCGATCGTAAACGTCGATATAATCGGCCCGATAGAACGATTCCATACGTGTGACGAGGGCTCGTGCGAGGCTAAGTGTTCGTCGAGGGTTGGCCAACACAAAGACGCCCAGGCCTTGCGTCGTTTCGTGTCGAGCTAATTAGGAAGTTTATTGTTACGTAGAAGGGCCGTCCTATTGGCGTCAAGCGTGATATATTACCATCTCTTGCTTTCCTCCGTTCGTTTCCAGTTTTATTCGTGCCTCGTTAGTCCAATGTAAACATAGAATAGTTAGTTATATCATAGCTATTAGCCGATAATGTTTAATGTGACTCGAAAATACGAGACGGATTGATCACGTTCGGGGACAGATTTCGTAAATTTGGACACGTTGGGAATTATTTGAACAATTTTCATGGCATCGTTTGGATCACGTTTAACACTAGAAATACCGGTTCTACAATTTTATAAATGTGTCAACCCTCGTTTAGGGGTCATGGTCCTAGATGGATTAATAATACCAAAAATGTACTACATAACATGGAATTGCTTCTGTAAGAAAGTAATAAATCAATAAATATGAAAATATTTTACGTATCTTTTAAAGACCAGTCATTTCGACTGATTTTGGTAGAAATAGCTTCGTGTTAACAATCGGTAGTTCTAGCGTTAGACGTGACACACGAGGAGAATTTGATATCGTGGCAGGAAGCTGCGAGTATTCGATGTATTAAGACCAAGTTGATTGTATTTTCATCGAAGTCTACCTTTCATCTTCATATTTCTAAAAACTTCTGTTCTTTGAAACGCAGAACCAAATTGATCGACTCCAGTTTTTATAAATTTCTCGATTTCATCATCCAGACACGTAACTGCCATCGTATAACTTTTCAAATTATTTTTACTTTCATTAGTTTGCGATACATAAGCAATCGTAAAATCCAAGAAAATTTAAAAAATTCTTTAACACTCGTCACCTCCTTCTTTATTTTCTCATTTATAGAATCGATCAATGTGGCTTCGATTCCGTCTCGGGATATCTAACAATATTTATATAGGTCAGTATCTTGAAACGAAATGGACAACCCGGATTTTATGTCGACTTACCAAAAATTTCGAAAATCTTAGAAAATCGTCAGTAACTCGGAAACCACGAAAACGATAAGCGATATTTCATGGGAGCAGGTACTCGAACGAGCGTAGCCTTTCCGCAAGTTGCCGTAGATGTTGAAATTTCATGGTTAGGAACGTGAAACGGATAACGCGAACACGGTAACAACGCGTTTCTTGTGGCGAGCAACGTCTGACATCTGGGCCGACGTTATCTCCGCGTTATCATTTTTGAGATTAGCCTTAGTAGTCGCGCGTTTGCTTTGCACCGTGCTGCTTTCTCTGTGTACCCTGGCTGTATCGCTGTTCTGCCACACCGAACTCCCTCCCATCCATCGGCCGTTAAGCTACGTTCACAGAAGATCGGACGAAACGTCTGCGAAGAACTTCCTGTCGAGGTTCACGAATTGTTTCCGGTGTTTGTTCACTGCAATCTTCTATTCTGTATGCTCTACGCAATACGTTTGGTATTTTTCAGGAATGACTTGAGAAACTCAGTGCAATAAAAAAGTTCTTTTGCGGCATTCTGGAGACGATTCGAGCGATTAAATTCTACATATTACGCGTACATACTTCTGCTAACAAGGAACTATACTTTGCAACTTTTTTCTCAGTGAACTCTGCGTAAAATATTTAGAAGCTTCAAAGAATAATTCAATGGATTTAGTTTAACTATTTTGGAAATGGTTTATATTATGGAAAATTTTAGTTTCAATATTTCCAATGATTCGTCGATATCAATGTATTTCAGAGGTTTCCTCGATCTTCTCGATCTTTTGTTAAAGAATTTTCTGTATTTTATATTTTAAGGATATGCTATATTTTCGTAACGTTTATCCGTAATATATTTTTTAGAAACGTTATAAGGATCGTGAATTTGTTAAATGATAATTTGCTTGTGAACGGAGCTTTAAGTCGAAGAAGGGCGCAGCGGTATTCACGCGCATCAGCGAGACTAAGAAGAAGACTATCTGGTGGATTTTCCGTCATGAGAATGCGATAGCGTTCCTGGCTGAGCAAACATCAGCGCTCGTGAAGGGCCATGGTTGCGTTTAAGCAATTGAGGACGAGGTGTGCTTGTGGGAATTCTTCTTAAATATCGTTTAATAATCGTACGTGATAACCAAAATCCACTATCTAAACCAAGACTCGATAAAAACGTCGGGCTACAAATCTTATGGCATATTCATCTTCGCGATAAATTATTGCAATAACCGACTACAAATTTCATACTTTTACACCTACCAGAAAAATATTTGTTATTATCCAGCCTCATCCGTCGCACTCTTTTACAGATTGCAGAATTTTGTAAATTCAAAAATCCTGTTCAGAAACGAATCACACCAGCGCGCAGTTCCTTCCAATTCGCCTTTATCCTTTTCCAGCTTACAAATTCCCACTACACACCAAACATACCTTTAAATTTCATCATATCTGCCGTGAAAAATAAAAAAAAAGGTGGGGGGAAGCAAAAAAAATATGAGGATTATTTACACGAGGATAGCTGCAGGCCGTGAATCGAAGCATCGCGTTGGCATTTAGCAGATCGCCGCTCGCGTGCGACAGATTTTTAACATGTAACATTCGGGTCGCCATTTTTACAGTTCCATGAAGTAAATATTAGAGCAAGCGAAGCCATGTCCGATCGTTTTCGCGTGAAAATCCAAACGGGTAGCGGAAGCCGATTGTTGCTCGATCGTCTGGAAAAAATATCGCTTTGTCTGGCGTCGATCGCGCGAATAGATACAAACTACCAGCCACTCCCCGTTTATTATTCTCCAGCTCTCTCAAAGTACAATGCACGCTTGAGCAATGCAACCTGTTTCTTGTAGACGGACTCGCACGCAAACCACAAGCGTAAACTCTGTGTTAGGGACGCGTGTGCTTACCGATATGTATTCGGAAGTTGGGCTTCGTTTCAAAAATGTGAAAAATTTTAATCGTAATTTCGTATCATTGGATCGCAAGCGATAGTCAGAATTGGAACATTTAATCATTAAATAAATATCGGTAAATTCAATAATATCAAAAGTTTGAGTATAATAGCGATGTTAGTAAATTAGTTAGTAAGTGGATTCGTAATTTTGGAATTAAACGAAGTAAATTGTTTTATCGTTTTAATTGAGAGATATATCGTCGATTATTTATTTCGCTGCAAAGTTCAATAAACAATTGAATTACTTGTTGCTAAAACCTGCTTCCACCAATTCCGTTATATCAAAGTTTCCCAGAGTTTGAAACTTTGATAAACTGTAATCTACTACGTCCAAAGTTCATCGTAATCTGTACAAATTCCAGCCAGAGTTATAATATAATTCATCCGTAAATCCAAGCTATCGGCAGTATCGAAAATATTACCAAAAAAATAGTATCAAAAAGGTCCTAATTCCTTTGGAAAAGCTGCAACACCCGAAATATCCTTTATATATCCCTTAAATATCCCTTAAGAACTACGCCTGTTATTCTACAAGTCCATCAAACTTGCTCAAACAGTTCGAACAGAGTGCTCTAACGACCACTTTCCCGATCATTGATCACGATTCGAAAGAAAAACTGGCATTCGCACCCCTTTCGAACTTGAGAAGATGGCCGGACAACGGGGTGAGCCCGGATCCGGAAACGGAGGAACGATAGAAGAGACATCGATGGAAAGAGGGTGACGACAAGTGAGAGAATGCACGAGGATAAGGGGGTGCGGTGACAAGGAGGCGCGGAGAAAGAGAAAGAGAGACACGGATCAAGGATAGTCTTTGCCAAATACCAATATTTGCGACCGCCCTGTTGGTACCTCTGCTCGACTCGACCTGACCCGACTTAACTCGACCGATCCGGCCGCAACTCGACTACGACTCCCTTCGTCACCCCTTCTTCTCGCTGACTATCGCGGCCTCTTCTGGATTATTCCGCGGCAGAAAAACTCTGCCATCTCCCTCGTTATCGTCCTCGTCCAGATAACCAACCTTTCAGCCAGTTTCCGTGCATCGATTCGCGTCGATTTTGATAATAGGTACGTACGTGAGTATGCGTTTTGTGAGTTTGATCAACGAGTGTAATTTAAGGGTTGATCTTTCTAAGCTTTTATACAGGAGAGTGATCGAAGAGGTTTAAGAATTGTAAGATTATTTCTAATCATACCTGTACTACGCTTCTGTAACTATGAACATGACATAACGTTGAAATCAAATTATCGAATTAAATATCCGTTATAATCAGACAACGAAACGCAAAGAATATCAGAAGCCGAAATATTATCTCGAAGGCGCAAAACTGCCAGAAAGATAAGGATCGCTGGTTGTCCAAAGATCTACACGTGATCATCGCTGCAAATATCGACGTTCAAACCTAATCGAATCTCTGCGAACATACACCAAACTTTTCTTTAGCTCCTCGCCTCATCCATTGCATTTACCACGGCTCCTAACGATAAATTCATTCGCATTCGATGCAACATCCTGCACCCTTCTCGACCAAACCCCACGGCTCTACCGTGTTCATCAAAAAGCATCAGTTCAAGCAGCGCCGATCCACGAAAAAACTATCGTGGAAGCCACTGCGACAAGCCAGATTGATTTCGGGCGTATGCGGATCGTAACGTAGCACAATTGGCTTCTCGCCCGAGGCAACGACGAGCACAGAGTGAAAAACAGGGGGTGAGAGAGGGAGAGAGAGAGAGAGAGAGACGATTAGAGACGGACGTAGTGGCAGTTATATTACGCGGTGTGTCGCGACTGTCGCTGGTGTCGGCATATACCGGGTCGCGTCCGATGCAATAAATAATAATTAGGCGCTAATTAGCGGCGGCCATGTTGGCCGCCGGCAGTTGTCGGGGGTGGAAAGCGATACCAGAGGGAGGGAGTGAGTGGTGGAGCCCGGTTTAATCACGTCATACACAGACGCACCACCAACTGTACATCGTCGACCATGACTGTCTCAATGTACCACGCGACTATCACCCACATACGTACATGTGTATATGTATGCTGATGTACGTATGTATACACATGCACATATATACATATATATCTATATATCTATATTATATACATACATGCAGATGGATATGTGTGAAAACGAGCGGAGAGCGCGCGCCCGCGCACACACCGCTGCTTGTCCCGGACATGTTGACGATGTAGGGGCTAGCCCGTGCGGTCGTACGATAATACAACGAGCACGAGGGTGGATGGCGGAAGCGACGAGGGTGGGAGCGGAACGTGGACGTTGGATGCTGGATGCTGGATGGTGGATGCTGCCCGTGGGATGGCGGTGCACGAGGTGGTCGATTTCACGCGGTCGATCGCTGAACCCGCAGCTCCACCCCCATATGCTGGCGTTCAAGCCCATTCAAAGAACCTACGGACGCTCTGCTCGGACGTCTTTGCGGAGATCGGTAATAAGAGTAACGTATTTTAGCACGTCTCTCACATTTTTCTTATTCAGAGTCCTAAGATTTGCAGAATATTGAGCTAGTTGAAAGAAGAGATACTGTAGAGAATATCTGTATCTGTAAGTCAGCGGATAATATATGCGCTAACCTTTATGGCATCGAAACGTTACTTCGTTAATTGCATGTGTTTACTAAGTACACTTCTGTTAACAAGTCATTTGATAGTTATAAACATTGGCTTTAATAAAACAGGTGTGTAATAAAGTCTTTGAAATATAGTATCAATACCGTGGACTTTGTTAAGTATTGCGCAGAAACTCGTTAAAAGGTTACTGTATCGTATTTGAACATCGTGTAAAGGAACATAAATTACTCCTTTCTTTTAACGATCTTATTATTTGAATGAAAAAGAGGTAATTCGAAATTTGTGATCAGTAGCGTACCTGCAATAGAAAAAACGTCCCCAGAAGGATTCGCATCGACGCAGAAATTTCTCCACCAAAATTCCCCGCTTTTTATCTCTTTTATCCGGGTAGAAGCGAGCATTAGTCCGTGACGAAAAGGAAAAAGGGACGACTGGAATGCAAAGAGGAGTAGGAAAGGAGGAGAAAAAAAAAAAGAAGCCGCAGAGGGTAACATCTCCACGTGTCTCTCGCCTCTCAATATTCATGTGTAGACGTTATCGTGCGCGGGAGAGTTTAACCTGTTATTCCGAATAGTTTGTTTGGCTGTCAACAGAGTCCTTTTTGAGAGTGCCTTAAAGGGCTCGTTAAATCACCACGGACATTTTCGCCTTTTACCTGCAAATTTTGCGGAACTCCTGTCAGCCGAGTTTCCTCAAATATTGAAATTGGCTGCGGTTCCTGATGCGCGTCGCATTCTTCGAAGCACCGAGGCCCAACCTATCCCGGAACATCACCGTCGAAAAGACTAGGAGAGGCGAAAGGAGGGTGAGACGAGGCGTTTCTCGTTGCGACCTCGTTCGTTCGCCGCTTCCGTCGTACCTGTAAAGTGACTTCATTTACTCTCCGGAATAGAAATAGAATGCCCTCGAAACGCCGCGAGAACGTCGTTTAAGGGCTCTACGATGCTTGTCAAAGAAAAATACGCCGTGTCTCGAAACACGTGTCTCGTGATACGCGCTCGTTAAACTGTAACCAATAGCAAGGAGCTTCTTTCTACAGGTTCTTGTTTAAGGAACTTAACTTGCTTCGTTTGATTGCTGTTATGAAATATCGATTAATCGTGGGTAATAGGCCGATTTAGTTGATTTTTATGGCAGTGAAAATTGTATATTTTTGGTATTTGATATTGTTGATAGCCAATACGGTGTCTTTTGATTTGAACTCTATTTGTAAAGGATCGATTGCTTATTCAAAGAAACTAGTTGCCTGTTATCTATATTATATTATCTATATAAACTGTGGATATACAATTTTATATTTCTATGAATATAATTAAAAACACGCTATTTTCGATCAGATAACATTAAAATGACCTGTTTTAGCTATCAAGTGATATAAAAATCAACAAATATAGCTGATCGAGTCTTTGCGTATAGTCTTCGTTATCTATCAGCCATTTCATTCTTAGCGAGAACTATTCCATCATCAAAATATTGACAGAGGCGACTTAAAATCTCTAACTTATCAAATTTCCTGAACGATACTGAATTTCCCAATTGTGCGAGAGTGTGTCTATGTCCCAGCACCTTCGAAAAGCCGCTCAGAAATTTCGATAACAGCCGAAAGCGCGAATGATCGCGTTGCGCGATAAACGTTTTAAAATGGCGAGCTTTCGCCGGTGTTGTTGGTTGAAAATTCATTAAAAGCGCGCTGGTAATGGGACAACGATGACGTTGTCGTCGTGCTGCGGCGAAATGCGGGCGCAAGAGGGACGGAACAGGGGGCGGAGGCGGAGAAAGAGAAAAAGCTCGGCCGCGAGTCAGAGTGAGAGGAGGGAGGAGCGGGTGCTATCGTAATTCTGTCACATTACCATTTAGATTAGTTAGATTTGCAGGTAAACAGCACGCCGCCGATCACACAACACAAACATACGATACGAACTGGCTGGCGCGCGGGCGCGCGCGCTCAAACACACATATTCGTGTATACCGTCGCACCACGGTTGACATTTTAATTTCATCGCGATAATTACTTTCAAACGGATGGCTTTTTAAGTAGATTGAAATATTCCAGCGTCGCGATTCACGTCCGCATTCGTATAATTAATGCATTTTCAGGAGGGAGGCAGCGAGTTTCATTTTCAACGTCCCAACTTCCTGGCTGGCGAACGCGATTTTAACTCGATTTTATCTCTCCGCGTTTTGGCACGCTGCGCGTTTTATTTCATCGCGATGATTGTCGGATTAGACTCGACGAAACGCCGACACGGGACGATCTCTGTTTAATTACAGGCGCTGCAAGAGCAAAAATTTCGAAGGTTCCTGCGGAGAGATGGAACATTTCGTCGCGTTGAAAATTGTTGGCAAGTGTTTAAACGGTACACTTTCGTTTTAGAGGCGTCTGAATCGGCAAAGACGAGGACGCACGCAGAATTTCGCGGAGGAAAATTTTTATTGAAAGCCGCGTTTGCTGGTGACATTGGTAGGCCTGTTTACTTCATCGCTACCGTGCTTCCACTTGACCAACCCCTAGTGCAAACCCCTTTCTTTCACGTCGATCGAAAAAATATCGTGAGAAGTTTCCGCACCCCCGTTGTTTAACGTAATTAGAAGTATCAACGACTGTTCTGCAAAATCTTCGGTACGGAGTGTGTCTTTGTCTCTAATGTCATGTCTCTGAAATTATAGTTTATTTCTCTCGCGCTGTATCAAATGCAACGAGAAACATAACGCTCTAATGGGAAAATCAAAACACGAATGAGACCCGCATTACACGAGTCGATGGTTAACATCTCCAAAACTCATAAAATCCATCGATTACCCAACAACCTTCTAACGCCTGAATCCTACGATCGTCACTACGTTGGGAACGTTTATGCGAATGTATAAGAGCTCAACTAAAGAAACGAATCCCACCTAAAAATTTTCTTTATCCTTTAAGCATTACATCTCTACATATTTAAATTTCTCATAAACCCATAAGCACCGATTTAGCCTGAACAACCCTTGGAATTATCCACGCAAAGGCGAAAGCAATGCGAACAACAACAGGCACAGAGATGTAAAAATGAGGATTGATTTAAAGCTGGTCACAATTGAAGTTCGATAAATCGACGTCGTTGTTCTCTGTAGGAGAGGCTTTGAAAAGGGATGGTTTAAAGCTAGTTCCTCCCCATGGGAGTCGGAGGAGCGGGCGTTCGGGGATGGCTGAGCTCGTAGTATCGCGACAGACGGCCACTGCGACTCGTGTAAACAATGGCTCCGCTTCCTTCGGCTAAGTTAGGCGTAGGTGGACCGGAGAGCAGGCACGCGTGTATGCGTGAGGTGCTTATTGGGTCCGCTGGGGGCTGCTGCGGAGCGGAGAAACAACCCTCTGACCAAACACGGCAACATCAATCAGCACCAGTCACTCGAGCGTCGACCATTGGCGCCAACATCGCGATATTGCCTGCATTTACATCCGGCCAGGAAAAACGTAATGCTCGACCGCGACATCGATGGGCCGGTTCGCCGATTGCCCGTTCGATCCGGCTCCCTTTCAAACGCCACGATCGATTCGATGCCACTCGCTTTGAGCCCCGTGTGCTCGATATTATTCGGTGATTCTGTCCAATGCTTCTCTCGTCTTTTCGCTCGAGTATCTCGTGAAATTTGCTGTTTTTCTTTTTTTTTTTTTTTTGTCATGGAAGGGGGATGAAGGTTTTAACCGCTTAACGTACAATTCTTTTCAACCGGTCAAAGATGTACAATTTTGTTCTTGGAGGAATTGTTTCTTGGTATATAATAACACGTTAATATTGCGATTTTGATTTCTCGGAAGACAATCGTCTTACGAGTTGTACTCTCGCGACAACGTTTTTCGTGAGCATTGCGTTTCGCTTCTTCGGGTCTACCTTGGACAAGCAAGTACAGCTTGAAATAAAATCATGTTTCGAATTTTTAACACCTAATTAGGATGCATCTAGTTCAGCAGCTGGCAAAAGTTGAGTCTTGAGAAGCACTAAAATTATCGCGACTGTAACAGATCGAATATTTGTTTGGTAATGGAAAATCTGTGTCGGTAGTTGCGCATAAGCCTACGTAGTAAAAAATATCAACCTTTGTTTATCGTTGATTTACTTCTGAAAAAAGCTGAGTTCCAAAAGCCACTAATTTCCTTGCACAATCTCGCTGGCAAAATTACCACAACTTATGCTGTATAATATTCGCGAACACGCGCACGTTTCACCAGGGAAAAATTCCAAAAATCACAAACGCATCGTGAAACAATCACGCGCCAGTGACTTGGCTCCGATATTATTTTTTACTCTCTGTTTATTAATCGGTGTAATTGCAACCTGTCGACTCGCGCAAAAATACAAATACGCGCCTATAAACATATTTATATTCGATTTGCAGCGTCGGCCGATTAACAGGTTGCATGACATGTCCAGGCGCAGTTTTATCATTGCCGTATCGTGTAAATATCCGACAAAAGAGAGCCGGACGAAAAGGTGTAGGGAAGGGGGATGGTAAAAGGGTGTAACGATATTAAATTAATTCGAGATCCCCGGAAAGAGGGGTGTGCGCGAAATTGTCGGCCATCTTGCAGCCTGGAGAATTATGCGCGTCGGCTTACAATAATATAGGTGCTAATGCCATGCAAAGCGGCCCTCCCTTGCGCATCCCTTTCCAACCGTTCCATGCAAACAC
Source organism: Bombus bifarius (assembly GCF_011952205.1). Taxonomy (NCBI): domain Eukaryota; kingdom Metazoa; phylum Arthropoda; class Insecta; order Hymenoptera; family Apidae; genus Bombus; species Bombus bifarius. The sequence continues at coordinate 131,459 of NW_022884413.1, read as the reverse complement.
TCCACCTTGTTTTCCCTTTCGCCTCTAAGAATGCGTCTTAATTTTTGATACTTCGCGCGACATCGAGTGCCTTCGCTGAGACAACAGATGGTGGAACTTTTCGTGTTCGAAGGGTGGAAATGTTTCTTCAAGGTTAGCGGGACGATGGTGGATTTGCTTGTAAGGACTTGTTTCTCTATGGCATGTTTAATCGCACCTACCATGGATTTTATTATCGAAAAGAGATGTTACATCTTTATGAACGAGTACAAAGATGCTTGACGTTGTTTTTAATCTGCTGCTAATTAAAAAGGGTTTGATTTAAGCGGTACTTTGCTGAAAGAATTTTAATTTATTTCAAATAATTCATATTTTAGGTAGTCTTCTTTTATTCTCTCGAGAATCTCGATAAACCCATTCTGTACTATTTGCTCGTACTCGTTTTTTATGTCTCAAACAATTTGCTTTCACTTTAAACTTTCGGTTTTTTTTTTACGACTCGTTCTGACTCGATCAACCTACGCTCGTGCGTCTTATGAGGTTTCTAAGTTGAATATTATCCTATGAAAATAATGTTTTGTCCACGTTGAAACGAGACAAAGATCTTCGTTAGATGCAATATCGTCGGGAAGGGTGATTTCAGGAATTTCGACAAAATCGTGGGAACGATTAGGGGGCGTAAAATTAGGTCGTCGGATTCACGCGAATCGTACGTGGAAATAGGGGAAGCGTTGCATCTTCGAGGTATTAATAAACAAACCCTCATCCCCTGAGTGATACGGAGCAATCAGCTGAGCCTTCGACCCCGTTCACGACGATGAGAATCGTAGTGGTGATCCATTGTTGTCACAGTGACTCAGTATTTGGACAAGAGCCTCGTGCTACGGCCAATGAACGGTTCTACTTTCGACAAGGAACGATCTGTGCTCCTCGAACCGCTTGAAAATCTTCGCTCTCTTAGACCTTGCAACATTTAAAACCTTGGCATCTGGCATGTATTTTGTAGCTACGTTTATAGTTACAAAAATAGGACACTAATTATAGGCTCTTCGTGTTGATAAACAGAAACTGATTTAAAAAACATAATAGTCCGACGACAGAAAATAATTAACACGGTATCGTTTGTGCTTTTTGTACATGGTCACTACAGGACGACATTGAAATTTACAAGTCTCCGTTTTCTACTTATACAGTTAAAAACAAAGAGATTTTTAATCGAAATTCCAATAGAATAGAAAATTGAGTCAAATTTATTAATTTTCGTCTTGGCCTATTTAAGAATTATTTAGAAGGAAATAACTTTTGTCAAATACCAAAGACTTCTTCAAAATTAAACTCTACGATCGTTGGATCTGGATCTGGATAATCGAACACGATCCCAGGCGAGTGTAGCGCACACTGTACGCCTGTACTGTGCTAACTGCTTCGTAAAGTTTGCCGACTCGCCAAGGAGAACGCGCAGCAGGTATTAACCGTGATTCATTACACCATAAGTAACTTCGATGTTTGCTCCCGGCGACGACGAACAAATTTATTCACCGATAAATATTTTAGTTGCGCCGTAGATTAACGCTACCGCCTCGACGTTTATACCCTTTTGTTTATGGGACCGCTTTATTTGCAGTTGAAGCAATCGGATATTACAGCGCTTCTATCAAAGTGAAGATGAAAGTTTCGACTATCTTAAATGAAACAGATAATTACTTTTTGGTAATATGTAAATAATCTAACTCTTGCGATTATCGTTACGATAAAACCAAATTAAAAAAGAGAGAAACTACCTTTTTTAAATACACGTAAAATGGTGAAAAAGTCTCTATATGTGCTGCAAGATACTGACCATTTTTCATTTTGTACTTTGAATATTTTCTATAATTTCCAGTGTCAATTATTCTTGACGTTCTCTTATACATAGAAACTTGCACACCATTCTGCTGTGCTGGCTCTTACAATTTCACGTTTTAATCGTAGCAGGTTATAAGTACACGCGTGTGTATAATATTTGCTGTACGGTGTGTTCGAATACCCAGTATCAAAGTGTTAAATATTGACGTAGGCGAATAAAATAGAGTGCTTATCCACAAATAAACTACTCCCTTTTTTATCACTGTTTAACCATACTTTTATACTCGTCTAGAAAGTTACAAACAAAATACAAAAGCTTTTCTCCCAAGAAACGAAGAAACGCCTTTGTCTTCGGATGTACTTTAAAACGACGTTGGCCACGGTGTTGTCCAAGCCTTAGTTCGCATGAAAATTTCAGCTATCCAGCGAAATCGCTGCGGGGTGAATAAACGGCGTGACGAAAGTAAAATACGAAACGAGAGCGGAAGAGAGACAGAAATGCGTTTGATCAAAAAGCGAACGGACCTGGGCGGTTGAACATTTTTCGAAATCGACGCTACGTAATCATTGATAAGATCAAAAGCAAAAAGCGTGTATAAATTTGCCTTTCAAACTTTACCTTTCGCTCGCGCACTGTTTTATGCGTTTATGCGTTCTACCGGCTGCTCTTTTATTCCTGCTGTTATTACTGCTAGTGAAAAACCCGGCGATACCGACGATATTGTGCCGCGAAATCCGACTGCGATACGCCATCTACCACCGTTCTAATTGTTTGGAGCGTATAGTGTAATTTAAAAAACGAGCAATGGAAATGATTTAAGTACGTTGATAGTTCGATCTATCTCAACACCTCATCGAACTATTTCCCCTTCCTCTTGCAAAATTCACCATGAAACAATTGTACAACTGACTGTAATCGAGCCATCTAAGAATCTGCTATTCGTATTTCGATATTATATCTCAAAACTATTTCAAACTATCAGATTATCTTCTACGATTACGCTTAGGATCAGTCATGAAACAAACGACCACGACGATCTTCCATTCTTCTCTCGGCACTGAATCTCGAAATTATTTCAAACGACCAAGTGATCGATACAGCGTACAGTGTAATTTGAAAAAAGAACGATGGAAATGATTTAAGTACGTTGATAGTTCGATCTATCTCAACATCTCATCGAACTATTCCCCCTTCCTCTTGCAAAAATCACCATGAAACAACTGACTGTAATCGAGCCATCTAAGAATCTTCCATTCGTATTTCGATATTATATCTCAAAACGATTTCAAACTATCAGATTATCTTCTACGATTACGCTTAGGATCAGTCATGAAACAAACGACCGCGACGATCTTCCACTCTTCTCTCGGCACTGAATCTCGAAATTATTTCAAACGACCAAATGATCGATCGCAGAAGCATCCATTAACCCTAATCCGGGCAAAGACAATCCTGGAAAGGAAGCGTCGCGTCGCGGTACGCCGTCTTACACGTTGTCACGTCGGCAGGTATGGGTATCCATCCCATTTGCAACTAGTCGCATTATTGTTAGCCCTAGGTATGTACCATACCGCGTTGGTACACAACGCTTGTGTACACACGTATCTCTGGCCCAGGTAGCTACTACGTACGAAGCCGCCTCATCCTCAGAGAATCCATCCATGCCATGTATACGTGGTATGTGCGCGCGCGCGCGCGTGCGCGTACGCGCACTCACCCTCTAAACTCTACTGTTGTACACGTTGGAATATAAGGATGCCTGATGTATGTACACGTACACATATACGTACCTGTATGTTGCCTACGTGTGTCCGTTTACGCGCGTCTGTGTGACCGGGAGGAGATACCAGGGGGTGGCGTAATATAGAGACCGGCTAAAGGCGGACGTAATTTCCTGCCCGCCTGACAACGCTACAGACATGTTTGCAAACTCGACACACACAACCTACTTAGAGCCTACATGTGTCCCTACGACAATGCGCCGACACAAGCTTAATCTATTCCCCGCAGGTATGTACATGCATATAGGCTAGCGTGTAGGCAAGGGCGCGTCTGTGTAGGTGCATCCCCGATGCGACCTGCAGCGTCTACTCCGCCACCCTGAGGGCTTTGATCGGAATACAGAGAGGATGACCCAATCGGAGGATACCTCGATATAAGTCGCTGTTTCCGTACGGCTACAGGGCGTCTTCGATGAACGGACTAACCTCGAACCGCATACATACATATAGACGTGTGTGTAGGTGGTCGGACGTGTGGTCTCGAGGCCGTTTGCTGCAGGACAGTTTACTGATCGGCGAATTCTAACGGTAGTTAACTTGAGATTACCGATTTCGGGTGTAGACAGGCTGCAGATCGACTGGTTCTGGTTGTGATCGCGTATTTACGCGGTTCTGGGTTTTTTTGGACTTGGGTGTTGGTGAAGGCGTGGAATGTTTCTGATTTGCCAATTGACGTTTTGCAAATTTGTTTCTCAGATAAAATCGTAAGTACAGCAACGAGCTGCGTGGAATCACGATTAGTAGAAATTGCGTTCGCTTGTAGTGAAAACACGTTAACACGCATATAAACATATGAATTAATAAGGGAATTAACAAAGGAATACAAGTAATAGGAAGTATACTCATATGCAAAATCAATTTGCGTCGTACAAATAATTCTCCATGTACATATACGGACATAGATACTGTCGTGATTAAGCGAAAGTAGAATCATCCTTCACTGGTCAGACACTCCGTCCTCTCCGTTAACCAACTCCATTACTGAATACCAAATATCAATCTTCACTTTCCCAATCGATTATCTACTTAACCACCTCCATTGTGCCTGATTAATAAATTTCATTTCACTGTAGATACGCCATATTCTTTCCTTACTACCCTCGGATAATCATCTAAGCTATTTCTCCGAATTGAAGGTTTCATCGTTATATATTTTTAAATACAGAAGAATAAAAGAATCGTCGATGAATTACAAGGTAAACTGCTTGTACACTTTGATCCAAAATATCATAGTGTCTCAAATAACCCAACGTTGTTCTCTACAACGAATCAAATTCTCTCGATGATTCCAGTCACATCAATTCATCCGCTCTGATTTCAGAGACGAGTTTAACAGAAATTCGATAGGCACTATGTTTCGTAAGAAAACTACGATACTGGTGGGTACTTTTTATCGAAAAGCTTTAACTCTGATAGCCATGGAATAGCGAAACCCGCGACCGAGGCGGCTTGCTGCCTTCGTCCAAACATTTCGGACAGCCTAAGGAAACACATTTGCCTGCGGGCAAACACGGCCAACCGTGGCGAAGGCGAAGCTGAAGCGTCTTGGCGCTGCCTCGAGGCGAAGTGGGACGTAGAATGTGTCTGGGACTGTTTGCACTGCAGGACAATATTCCGAGTCTTTTGAAGGACGAGAGCCGAGAGAGTAGCGCTGCTATTTCGTCTCTCTCCTGCCTGGTTCGTCCACCCATCCTTCTCTGGTTTCTTTATAGCTTCGTTCCGACGCTCGGATTTTTTCTCCTTCCGAATGTTCTCGAGGAAGCGAAGAACCAGATCGATGCAACGAAAAATCGCCTTTAACAACAATTACGTAAGATCACGTAAAAGCACAATTGGATTTGATGCTTCGCCATTATTCCCTGCCGATAAATTTACATCTATCTGCTAGTTTCCAACTTTTGAAAATCTTAATCGATCGACGACAGACCCAAACACTCTTCCTCTCAATAAAAAAAACTCGTACGATTAGAATTTGACAAAAAAAAAAAAAAAAAAAAACCAGCTTTTACACATTTCTAACTTTCTAATCCTTACGTGGTTGATCGATAACGAACCTCGCTGAGAAACGTCCCTTTCAATAGAAAACAAGCGACCAGGAAGAATGCAACGAAAAATCGCCTCTGGAGCATTTGATAACGAAGCGGTCGTGTACACTGATCCGCAAGTACGAATAACAAGTCTCTCTATACGAAAAGGGGAACACGACGGTGTGTACGCGTGTACATACACGCGGCGGAGGCATTATAAGTCTGCGCGTTAAAGGCGTGATCCGAAAGACAAACAGATGCACCCTGGCCGTCGCTTTTCCCATTGAAAATTCATCGCACAGGCAAAAGTGCGCCGGACCCTTTTCGTCGGTGTCGCCCCATCGTGAATCAAGCCACCAGCGATTCCGTGCTCCTTTCTTCCCGGAGGCCCTTTCCATCCCGTCCCGCTTCTCTTTCTCCCTTTCCTTTCTCCTATTTTTTTCTCTGCCGATAGGGAAAGCCCACCTCGCCCCCGGGTTATGAGATTTTATGAGAGCCAAAGCGGTTTAGGCGCCCGGGATTTCTTTCGTTCATGCTACGAATTACCAATACCCGATCGTAAAATAAGACAAGATCGGGGATTTGGAGTTTTCTTTGTTGCGTGGTTGAAATTGCAACCATTATCTGCCTTGTAACTCTTTGATATTGAAGTATTTCTGTCATACGAATCATGGCCTAATTGCAAACGTGGTTTAAGAAGGATAGTATTATTCGGATATGTGTCATTTTCTGTGCTACACTGGATTAGCCGCGTAGTAGTGACACACATATGTCAGTTATGAGTGTATATGGGAGTATGTGAGTGCACAGCGTCTCGTAAAACAGATGAATGCAACTGTTTCGTTGGTAGTGTGGTATAGAAGATGGTGAGACAAAGAGAGTGCTGAGACAAGTGCAAATGTATATCGACGAATATCTTGTAAATCACATATCAAATAAATCTGAAACTATTTTGATATCGATTCTAAGTGTAATGCAAGTGCTCCTATACATTTATTTCGGCGATTAAAATCCACAATTCCCAACAGGTATATTGGTATATTAGAGTTAAAAATGAAAAGATCGCATAATCACGCCTTAAGGTGATTCCTTTTTTCGATTCTAGATACTTTTAATGGCTACTATTCTTATTCCTCTTTTTCCATCCTTCTTTCCTTCTCTTTCGTCTGTTCCACCCTTCCCTTTCTTCGACTCGTTAAATATCGCGATATTACGTAGAAATTTTGCTGCACAAATTGGAGAAAAACTCTTCTGTATCTACTTACGTGTTTCTAACGACTATTATGGATTTGTAACTCAGGAAATTTTCCTCTTGTAAACCTCTAATAACTAACGATTTTACAGTTAGTTTCCTCTCCGATTGTTTAAGTTGTTATCACCCATATATCATAGTCGCTCATTTCATTTATTATTCCGATACTGATTTATCGTTCTAACTCGAAGAACTTTGCCAAAAACAAGGAAAACAGCGATAGAAATCGCTCGAAATTGGTACAATCCCAGAGAAAATGTGTGGAAGACGAAACCTGCAGGATCGAAACGATACGATATGCTTTGAAAAGATAAAAAAGAGTTGCATCACGACGATCCGAAGAATCAAACCTTTAATTTACCAAGCAGCACGCCGAAACGGAAAACTGCTCCAACTTCTTTTGAAAGTGAATAATGGAAGCAGCTTGAATATGAAGCGAATGCTTTGAGCGGACCTGCAATGGTAGTTTTCGATTTATTACCTCGTATCTCGCGTGCAAACAGAAGCGAACCGTAGGTGAAATACGAAATGCATTCGACTGCCGCGAACAAAGTGTTAAATCTTCGTACCTCGTGCTTCGTTTTCCTGGAACCGCTTTTTCTACGAATCTTTTTCTATTACTTCCTGGCTTCGGTCCATTAACAGATAACTCGTCGCAATAATCCAAACTAAAATCCTACCTCATAAACTTGAATTTGCAATTGAAGCTATTCTTCGAGGAATTTCCTTCTCTATGAAAATATACGAACTCGATAAACGAACACGCGAAACGTGTTTCCGAGCGAATGAAACATTAATTCGTTCTGACGTAGGTTAACGATAATCGAGCGAATAAGAAACTGAAAGTTCTGGTAAAAAGAGGAAAGAAGACGATACAAATTTTATTTATACTTTTCAACTTAATCGTCACTCTTATTGCTATTAGTTAATAACCGAATAATTCGATTCAGAATTCACTTGTATGCTCGTTGGCCAGCATCGACTGCCAGAACTAATTCAATCAACAGATTATATCCAGTTTCGCTTGAAACAATGTTGATCAACTGGCGAAACTAACCGCGCTACATATAATTTTCCTAGATGTATTCGATTCTTAGCCCGAGGCAATTCCGATTAATTGCCAGAATTAATCGCTACAACAATTTGCAAAAATTCGAACCTCGATTCAGCTTATGCGGCCCTTCTAAAGCAATTCTGATCAACTCTGCGAGTTAATTAACCGTACGCTCGATGGTCCAATCAACCTTCCATCCTTCCTTCTTCCTCTATTTACCCCGAAAAAGCCTGGATCCTATCCTCCTAATGGAAATACACAACAAAGTCTCGAAAGGCTGAACTAGGTTGGCCGCGTGCCGTTTGGTCGCCGTGGGCAATAAAACGTTCGGATAAATATGAAATCAAAGAAGAATACACCAAGGGGAGATTGAAAAAAATAAAAGATGAAAAGGAAACGGCAGAGACTGCGAGAAGAAGAGGAAGAAGAAGGAGACGACGAGAACGACCGATTCTCTGGTTCCGTGCGTTTTCCGGGGGTGGCGACGGGTGTTCGCAAACTCCCTCCACAAGCCCGAAATTCTCCGCGGCGGGAAGTCGTTAGGCGTTTTCTGACGCGAGATAAAATTCTGGGAAGCACGTTGAAACGACTCTCTACTCCGGGGCCTGGGTATTGTTTTAACGTGTTTGAGTCAAATATTGACGCAAGTTGGGCTCGCAAGCCAGCCTGGAACGAAACGGAACGGAAGAGACGAGAATGGCGGGCGAGAGGCCGCGGGACCAGATACAGACAGAGAATAGAAAGAGACAGGCTGAGACGGGATGGAACGACCCACATAACATCCACCGGAGAGCACGAGAAAGACCGCCGGCGTCTCGCGGTAACGAAGGAACAGGAAGCGAAACGTAACGAGAGAAAGAAAAACGCGCCACCTTTATTCCAGCTTGCCTCCCTCGGCTCGCATCGACAACGCGACAATTTTCCTGCACTTACGAAGTAGAAACTTTCAATACCGGTAGATCTTGTCATACGTTATAAGATCATACTACTGTTTACACGAAGATCACAAAAGGAAGATGGATTTTGTCTTTTTCATACGAGAGCAATTTTTTAATCCAATCTCGTATCAGCTAATCGCATATTATCGAGACGATCTCTTAATTATATTTAAAATAAGATATCGATAAAGGAATTGTATATCGAAACAGTAAGATCGAGAAGGCCAAATTATTACAAAAATAGAAATCACTGAGATTTCATTAAACCGCACCTTGCGGTTAGCAAATTCGTGAACAATAGGGAAACGCAATTGAATCGAAAACGATCCGAAATATGCAACGGAGTTAATATCCGACCCTAAAGAAACAATCTCGCGAAATTCGCCTGAAGTGCATGTAACCAAAAAGCAAACAAAAGGGGTAGAGATTTTCAAGGACGGTCAACAGCTCGCGTCAACGTTCCTCAAAACTGGTCAAGATCGAGGATGAGCGAGGGGTGAAAAACGATGTCACGGTGTTTTCATTGCGGCACAAGAGAAGAAAAGATCGATCGGTTGTAGGAAAGCGGTCATTCTTCGGGGGGCCATTTCTTGGCCATCGTACGGCATTTAGGTAACAGTTCACCGGGGCCGTTTCGCCGGTTTGAATGGCCGTGTAACGTATTGCAAACATTTTACCGTTGCCGGTGAACAACTGATCGGCCAGAGGGGTGAGAGAGGAGAGGATACAGACGATTTCGACCGGTAGGACATTGTGCCTAATGTTTGGACATGTGTTCCGCTCCGGTCACGCCTTTTGTTATCATATTCTATGCATGTTTGCCCGCTTAAAATGTTGTTTTAGCGCTCGCGCCACGCATCCCTTTTTGCACTGACTCGACACGCGTTCCTAGTCAATGGATCATCCAGCGCCATCTTATTCTTCTCGTTAAAATCGCGGCAGACTTGTTGCCGCCGTCGATCGAACGATTCGATCCCTTCCGAGACTCGAATCTTTGTTTGTGAGTTGTATGACGAAGAGATACGGCAAGAAGAATTTTTTGGGGGATTTTAGAATTGCCGTAGTACGGAAGGAACTGAAGAAACTTTTGTTTTTAGACGTTAAAAATGTATAATTAATTAGAAAGAACGGAGGTTATAATTGCAACGTTCTTACTTTATGGGAAACCAATAGAAAAGAGAAATATCTTTCTGCAAGCTATCACCATCTCCATGGTCGATCGATATAATTTTGACATTTTAATCGATGAAATTCTCATATCGAATTTTTTTAATGGAATTTTTCAATTTATTTTTTCGTACCATTCCACGCGTCTCTCGAGTATTTCCATAAACCGATTTTAAACGTCGGATCTTAAATATAGTTGGACCACGGATACTATTTTTCCTGCAAAAATATGTAAAACGAAAAAAGTTGGTCAGACGATATTTTCCTCGAATTTAGACGGAACGTTTATCGCGAGATACGCCTTTAAGGCGGTTCCGAAAACGATGCGAAAAAACGTTTCATACTTATGTAAGGATGCTGATGAAGCGCTTGGTTTCGCGGCGGAAAGTCAATTAATAGACCAATTGGTTGCACGAAATTACTAGGCAATTTGATTAATGTTTACAATGCGTAGGCAAACACGTAATACGAGCAGGAAGTAATATCCGTCGAAAACGGGTAAAAAAAATATCATGGAAAAAATCGAGGAGAGGAAACGGCGAAGCGGAAACAGGCGGCGCGCTATAATCTTGCTCGCGTTGAAATTCTATTTGTTGTTTTTCGTATTTGCTATCATTTGCTGTTGAAACACGAGCCATTAATAAAAATCAGAGACATTTATTTCCCGCGCGATCTCCGTGTTTCGACATGATTCACGGGGAAAAACAGGCTCGTGTATACTCGCCCTCTTGTGTCCAAGGAGGCATCCCTATTTTTCGACCGGCCGTATTTTTTCCATATTTTTTCTTTTCCCGTTTGTGTGTTTTCAAATCACAATTAAACGGCCCATTTTCGCGTCTGAAGCACTTGTAAAAAATGTACAGTGCGCGTTAATAAATATTTGCAACATTTTTTTTTTTGTTTCGCCATCGATCCCCGACGTACACGATGGAACAATGAAAATAGTTCGTTCCTTTTTTCCCCCCTTCCTTTTTCCTTTCGATACATATTTGCAAACGCTCCGTTTTCACCCCTACCATAAACCTATTTGCCAAACACGCGTAAAAAGCGAATGCAAATTTCCATCCAGGACCGTCTGAATCTTAAAAACAGAATGTTTATCCGCGATAGCGTGTTAATATTAACGTACGCTTTTCCCTCTGGCATCGTTCACGCGTGGTTTTATCGCCAGAAAAGAAAAAAGAGGCGTTAAAATACATTTTTGGATCGAAGTGTATGAGCAGATCTTCGATAGAAAGACCTGTTCCTTCGAGGTTGTTTACTACAGCGATTCTTACGTAACTATGGACGTTTTTGAAGATGAATCGGCCGATCGATCGAGCGACAGAAGATTGAAACGAATCCTCGTAAATACAGGGGAATTTTGGTCTCGTGGAGACAGAAAGGTGCCATATATCATCGAACAGTCGTCCCTTCGCGTTCCACGCCCCGACAATAAACGAGACACATTATATACGCAATCAAAGGTTTGCAGGGACGTTGTGTTGTCTGAATGGTATTTCCTGGGGGCGTGTAGGGCGGCGATGCGGCATTCATGGACGCCCGAGGAATAGACAACCCCGACAAATTGGCTGGGAAAGACTCTATAGATCGACTTCCACCCCTTCTCGATACTCAGGCTCCGAATCGAACAAATTGATTTAATGAAAATGTAATATTACTGGGGTAAGAAGAGTAACGAACGAGCAATGGTTGAACTATTAACGAAAAAAAGGGCGATGGATTTTTGGAATAAAAGAATTTACGAGACGACTCTTTAAGATACTTTGAAAAACGTCGATGACTGCAATAGTTTGAAAACCGATACCCATCCTATTCCAACATTTATTCCTAAATCAAGAATCAAATACAACCTTGCGCGTGCATGGAATTTTCAAATAGACACCTACACCCTCCTTCGTCCTTGAAAGAAATTACTTGGAACTAAAATTTGTTCGGAACGTTCGTCCCATTTCCTAATGCCATTTCTTGTCCTAATTTCGACGACCACTGATACCCAGAACCCACAATATCCATTTCCAATTCGAGACGCAGAATCGAAAACAACCTTGTACTTCCATAGAATTTCCAAATGGATATTCGACTCCACCCTTGTCCACGCACTTTCGACAGTTTTCTCGCGATCGATCATCGATTCGGACGTAACACTCCTCCCAGCTCGTCATCGAGCGCTACCTTCCATTCGATTCTCGTTTAGACATCGCGGCAAAAAGGCCAGGTCAGCCTGTTGGCCATTGAACGGCCACGTGAAAAGAAATTTCACGAAAAAGGCACAACATGGATTTCACGGCCGATTCAACGAAGCACAATACACGCCTGGATCCGGACGTTTTGACTTTTGTCCGCTCTTTAACCATCGTCGTTTCCTTTTCTCCTTTCTGCCTCTCCAATTCCACCGGACGTTCGCTGCTCCGGATTCTGGAGTCCTTTTGCCTATTCACAATCGTCTCACAAATTCTCCGAGAAGATGAACCGTTGCCCCTTTGTTCGTCGCGAAAGAATACACCCTGTTACGCGCTCATTCGTCGTCGATTACGCATGATTCCGCGATAATTAGATCCTCCGATGACTTGGCGTATCGTTGCAACTTCCTTTTTCGCTTGTTTCTAGCTTTTTTCAATATTTGTATATCTGCGTGGAATTGTAGAACTTTGGATTTTCACGTTGTGTTTTCTGTTTGGTATTTACTTCTGGAATTGGGAGATATCGCGTTGATTGTTAGCTTTTATTATTTCGATGTTAGCTTTGCCGAGAATATTGGCTCTAATGGAACAGTCGCTTCTAGTTAGAACTTTTGATCTTGTTTTGTTTACTAGCTTTATTCCTATTTATAAATCCCAATACTTTTAGTTATACGTAACATAGTCGGTTTGTCAACGATATATAGAATAAAATTAACAATAATTTACCAGTGAGCGTAGAAATTGAAATAAGGGACGAAGAATGAGGTATTCGTTCCAAAGAACGAGCGATTTGTAGCGGTTTCTGTACTGACAAAAATATATCTAAACGTCAGTCTAGACATTTCTCCTGACCAATCACGAATTAGACCAGCTTAGATTTTCGCGAATACTTCTTCCAGATACGAAATTTGTCCCCATCTACCAAAGTTGATAGGGAAGCGCGCGTTTTCAGATGTTTGCAACTTAGATCACTTAAACATAGGATGAATGACGGATGATCGCATACAGGAAGCTCGGCTTCTAATCCTATCGCGAAAGATATCCAGGCTTTAAGATCGTTTGTTCGAGTTTACTTGTATCGGTTGCTTCGAAGGACTCACCCCTAAAGTTTCCGAGACCGACGAAAGGGAAGGAAAGGGACCGCCTGCCTCCGAGCACGGATTGGATTGGATCGGCTTAACGTTGATTTAAGCCAATCAGCAAACAGTCAGTCGCCAGTTCTGAACCTCAACATTGATCTCGTTAGATCTTTACAAGTTCAATGTTGCGTTTCACGTACCCCCGGCACACCGTCCTATGATTCGCACACTTTTCTCCTTACAATTCCTTCTATCGCTCTTCGCTTCCTTCGACCGGGATTCCGGCTACCGATTTCGCGACAGATCGTCATCCAACACGCCTCTAACCTTTATTTGTGTACAATTTGTGGTTTAGAATTTGTTAAATTCATCGGAATGTTGTTTATAGAGAAGCAGTTACGCTGAAACGAGGACCATTCGTTTCAAGAAATTATCGACAAGTAATTGATATTTGTTTCATTTTTACGAAAGTTGATTTCGCACAACCATTGCTTGTTTGATCAGAGAACGTTCTTCCAAATTTTTTTATTAAAACGATGCATATTTTACGAGACTCTCGTTCAATGAAAATTCTAGAAAAATAAAACGATTGGTTTAACAACCGTTTTAATTAACATCTTGCACGTTTAGATGATATTCCTCTACTGGAGACAAAGTTTGAAACACATCTATAAAGAACTCGATCGAACAGCCATTTCATATCCGGTGGTAAGTTTGAAACTTGTACGAAAATCACTTTCGTTTCCCCAGGACAAACTTGCACACAAAATTCGACAAATACTCACGGCAGCCACGGGGATCTTAATAATTCGCCAAACAAACTAAAGAAACCACTCGGTTAACAATACCTTGACAAACAATTCTCGCGCGAATCCACTCATTGAGACGTTCAAACACGAGATCGATCGGCAGCTAATCCCGATAGCGGCAGTTCGACGACGGAATTTTTACGTTCTATTCTCGGTGGCACGGGGCGTCGCGACGCGACGCGCCGCGTCGTTTGCCGAGCACACACCGCGATTTCATTCACTCGCCGCTCCTTTTCTCGTTCGTGCGTGTGTCTTCTTACGTGTGGCGCTTACGCCAGCAAAAAGAAAGGGGTGAAAAAGGGAGAAAGAGAGAGAGAGAGAGAGATGAGAAATGGGAAAGGAAGGAGAAATAGTAAGATCGTCTCGCAAGTGAGAAAGGGAGAGAAAGGAAAAGAGGCAGCACGCATGTGTAAGTGCGCTATCTTCGCCTGTGTGTGCACGATGTCAATATTATACGACAAACACACTTAAATAGGCTTAAAATACTAACATCCAGCTCGTTCCACGCCGCTCTATGAACTCCGTGCACACGGTGCGCAAGTGTGTTTAGCCATATCGTTACGTCGCGCGCGGAGATTCGAATTGTGCTGTTCCTCGCGGCTACTCGCAGGTACCTACCGAATGATTATTTTAGTTTTCCTTTCTTTCCTGTTCTCCTTTTCAACTATGGTCGATCTGTAGGAGGTTTTATTTTGTAAGATGTTGGTCGTACGAGCTGACGAGAATTGGACTGTTGTGTGTACCAACGCAATTCGTATAACTTTAAACTTGACTGGTTAGTTGATTTATCAAGTTCATTAAGCAATTAATAGCGTATTACGTAACGATTTATCGCATCAGTTCTCGCGAATTAAACGCTAATTACATGTTTTGGCACCGAGTTGAATGAAAGTAATATTCGGAAGATAGGGTTGATCGGTTATGCTTGGAAGTGGCTCACACGTTACCGGAGAATCGGAAATGTTCCATAGAATTATAACTAACGTTTAAAAATACTATGTATAATTCATATTTGTAAAGTAAATGAATTTGTGTATATAAGGTAAATAAATTTGGCAAACGATTAGGTAAACAATCATAATCACGTATAGATTGGTACATATTTATTCACAAGTCACTGGATATTTGCTAATTACCAACAAATTGACAATTACCATTTGCAGTTTAGATTTAATTTATATATACTGTACAAGGTAAACGATTACTAGATGTTAGCCTTCTTTCATAATTATATACGGTTTTGTCTTTATTCGAAATCTTCGACGGTTTATTTAAATCCTCCGCTTATCCCTAAATCACACGCCAATTCTAACAGTCAATATCATCAAATAACTAACAGCACGAGAAATCTTAATCACAATATTTGGCGATCAATTTCCGTCTCTTCTATTTGATAACGAAATCAACGGCTAAACATTTGCGTTCAAATAAAGAAAAGGAATAAAATATCGCACGAACGATGCGTCAGATATACCTTTATAACGCTTGCTAAATAAAAAATATATCGTGCATTTGTAAAGAAGCGATTGATGACGTACCAAATATCCGTAGAATCGCCACTTCCGCTGCAAATTTTAAACGAAAAAATCCTTAATCAAAGGCAAAGGACGAGGATGATCTCTCGAGGGAGGAGCAGCCGTACTGTTACGAACGGTAGCCTAAAAGGCTGTCAGCGACACCAGTAATCTGCTGGTAATCGTGACAAATTACGGACGAGGTTATGGTCCTTGCCTTTTGCCACGCTTCCGAATGGGGAACTAAGCGCCAGGTGGGGCGTGCCCACCCCATACTGCGAGTCGAACAATTACATAACACGATAGAACATACCACCGCCTCGACGATGTTCCTACGGTCGACACGAGAGTCCCATAATCGATTACGATAAATTATATTCTAAGACGTAACGTATTTTCTTTTTTACCTTCGGTAGAAGGTGGAAGCTTTGATGCGTACATTTTTATCTGTGCTTCGTTAAATCGCATTTTCACTGATAATTTTGTGGGACTCGGCTCATACATTTGGTTATATTTGGTTCAATAATTTTTGAATTAAATGTCTTTTCAACGACAATAAACCATTTTTTACTGTTCGACTATTGGATGAACGAAACTGAAAATTGAGAAATTTAATTTAATTCCGGAGACCGTTTTGTTCTACGTTCAAGACGAAATCGTTGGAAATAAAGAATTTTTGAAAAATAAATATTACGTGAGTTTCACGTAATTTCAACTTTACGTAGATACGTTTCCCGTAAATATTCAAAGATCGTTTGTATTTTATTTTGGAGTTGATAAGAAATCGATGTAAATATTTAATATATATATATGTGATCCTGTTAAATAAATGTTAAAATAGACTTAACGCGGATAATCTTGAATGTTTTAACGTGAAAAGGTAAGCAAATAGAAGATGATCAATTCCAGAAATGACAATATTGAATCTATCGAAACATCTTACATGCACGTGAAAATGTGTAACTTCTTATTTGCGAAAGTTTGTACATAAAAGAGCGTTGTTTAATCCTCGCTCATACGTAACGTTCAATTTTCGAGCAAACGTACTCGACGAATTAACAAACTGAACCAACACTTTCAACGTGTCACGAGTGGCATTAAAAATAGAGACTGTCGAACATGAGCGACATTCGTGAACCATTAATCACGCAACATACACACATATGTAAATTCGACGATGGGACACAGTTCAAACATTAAAACGTTGATTTGAATTTCAATCTACTTTTCAACCCTCTATTTCGTCGACTCGGATCTTCAAATAATTTCGCAAACTTTACGCATATACGTAACTACTTTGCGAATTAAAAAAAAAAAAACAACAGTAAGTTTCTCCAAATCCACCAAATAAAATTTTAACTTGGCGTAAAAAAAGAAAAATGATTCAAATATCCAACGTAGAGTAATCTGTTACGATATCTAGTAAACAAAACTAAATTTCTATTTGGATTTTAATCCTTAAATCCTGTTCATAAAGATATAATAGAAGTACATAAACGTTCGCAACCTAGTAATGCCGAAAGGCAAACGAACTTAATAGACAACCGTATGGAAAATAGGTAACGATTACACATTGTTAAAGAGGGTAAAACACTATAGCGGTGTTACCCTCGTTCGGTTTGACGTTTCAGAAAGCAGTTATACGCGGAGATGAGAGTGATGGTTAGAAACTACCGTGTCACTCCGATGTTTAGGTAAGATATTTGGCCTCGCAAATATTTGGAGATTGTCTACAGCCTCTAACCACTGCGCACCACTCCATCGACTCTTCCATTTAATTAATGACGTATACCAACGTTCGAGGTGTTGATGCACCTTAACGGAATCGTCGCTTCAAGATTATCGTTTGCATTCTTGCCGGCGTACACACTCGCGAATACACGTACAAGCAGAGACCAATGCGCACACAAACGTACATCACGGTTTTATTAACATTACGAGATTATTTCGTTTCGTGTAAACGACCGATTGCACGTCGGATTTGCATTGTAACGTCGAACGGCAAACCGACTTTCATGATAGTTAACGAGCATGTAAATAGTAACGAAGCCTCGTGAAAGATGTATCAGGAAACATCGTAATCTTTGTGTGCTCGATAGAAAGCTTGTTGCGTATTTAGAGAATCGTATTGCGGGACTAGTGACCTCCTCGAGCGAAACAATTCAGAAGGGAATTGTGTAATTGGCAAAATTGTTAACCTTTCTCGAAGTCAATTTTGTTAACGATAGAAACATTTTCGCTAGTGTTCTGGTACAAAAAAAAAAAGAAGATATAATGCATGAAAACATGGGCCAATTTAACGAAAAGAAACGCGTTTGTATATCGTTCGGTTAGTTAACGAATTGTTACAATGTTACGCGTATTCAACATCGAGCATAAAAGGCTTAATTGGAGAAATTACATTTACTTGCAAATTATAAAAAATAAATATTACGAGAAAGTATTAGCGTAATATTTGCCTAGAGATTGATCTAATCGGAAGAATAGAAAATTTTTTACTCTGCCTTTCTTTTTCTTTAAACGTTCCTAACGCTCTGTTTGCAAAGCATGAAGGGTTTTCATTGTGGACAATGTAGAGAGGATGCGTAAAAGCTTTTTATGGCGTTTCGTGTGAACGAAGCATGGTCATAAACCACAATCCCTCCCTAATATTACGGCTGGGTGGTCGCTGTCCTTAGAAGAAACCGCAAGTCCTTTTCAATAATGTGGTCGACCATTAACCGGTTGTTAAGGCTATTTAGTTTGCCCTTATGCGCGCTCGTTGTATGGTCGCACGCAGAAAATTATCATGCGTTGCCACAAGGGATTACCGATTTGTCGATAATCCGCTTCTAAAACTCGAATACTCGAATACATTGACAAATAAAAATTGAATTCCAAAGAATGTTAGTTTTGGAATTAAAGTTTGATGTAAAAAATGAAAAGTTTGAATTTAACGTTCAAACGCTTGAGATTCGAATCTTTGAAAAATTTGAAAAATACTCGACGAAGTGTAATGAATTTCGTTAGGAACAGTAATTCGTAACCATTTGTACGATATTTTGTAAACAATAAAATTTATTTCTCTAAAGATATCAATTCGCGTTTCAATGAGAAAAGAAAGAATCGTACATTGAATTTCGGGCAAAATTACAGATTAACGCGAATTCGAAATAGAGCTGCAACCACGAGAGTAAATATTTCAAGACGCGTAAGCAGTACAATCCGAAAATTAAATTGCATATTACTGAAATAATTAAACCGGCTGTTTATATTACACTTTAGCGCATCAAAAATTCAAAAACGTAGCGCGCAATGAAATATATTTAAATAAAAATTATACATCCGGCCGTGCGTGCGTATCGCGTTGAATCGCGGACGTCCGTTCCGATATCAATTTAACGGAATATTAAATGAGTTTTAATGTTTTCATTGGTAACTTTGTTCAGTTTTTCAACTCGTTACGCGGAAAATTATTTTTATTCGGCTCTGGCTTATTATTAATAACTCCATAATTTAATCATCATTCCCATTTGATTGAAAGTTTTCTCATAACAACACAATACAGATAACCGTATAAATAAATTTCAATTACCAGTTTTTGCCTCGTTAAATTATCAACAATTTCAATCGAAACTAACTCCTTTCCCAAAATTATTACACAAAATTTTAGCCACCGAATCTCCTTCAAAATTCTAAATTAGCCTATCATTTCCATGTCGTTACATTGAATATTCTACAACCCCATCGATATTTAACTAACGTAACTCTTTAATTTTGTTGAGATTGATTGATAGAATAACGAGAGGATGAATTTGTAATAGGAAAATATATTGAAATAAATAAAGGTATAAATATAGGTATAGGTATAGTGTATAGTGTATGTTGATCCAGATCCTCATTCTTATAGTGTTACAATACAGTAGAAGAAGCTATGATAGGGAGCACGTTCATAAATTTATGACAAAGGTTATTACCAGAAAGTTAACCGTGTAGCTCTAGCTGAAGGCTACAAGAAACAGCAATAGAAATCTACTTTTGTTTATAGGTCTTTTGTTTATAGATCTCATAACCCAAAACATAATTTATATTCAAGGGTACAATAATATGGACATTTCGGTATTTCAAATCTTTTGTTTCCTTAAATTCTATTCTCTTCGTAACAGCGGTTTACAGGTCACGGATATACAAAAGTAAAGATGTAGAGTTTTTCTTGAAGTAATTACTTCAACAAATTTAACCAACAAAAATTTCTCAAATTTAATTAAAAGCTTCTTTAAACCTTACAAGAAAAAACTGCACAAATTAATTCCTACAGTCACCCTTTGCCTCGCTAAACTTCTCGACATAATTTCCATCCCTAACCCCAAACAAAACCGTCTTCCTAAAATACCTAATCACTCTAAGAATGAGATACAGAGCAGATCTGCTCCAAAATTCCCATTTTCCAATTTCCACCACTTAGAATGTTGCACAGTCTCGTCGATATCCCATCTCCTAGCCTTGATCGCGAACGAATCAACTTTCCTTTCGCTCAACACCTACCATCAGCCTGTCCAACGAATAACCAAACGATCACGAATCGAAACGCTTTTTATCTCGATGAAAATGGTTTCTGGCTCATAGGAAACGAGCAGAGCCGTGGCAAACAGGGTAGAGCAAACGCGACACTTTGATCAGGCTGGCTGTAAGCGGAAGTGGCGCGTGCACTACAGGTCACGCGCTTCCGCGGCTCACCCGGTATATCTGGCTGGTTATAATGTATGGCCTAGTCAGGTTCGGCGTGGTCCAGTAGGGGGTTCGGTTGACAAATCATTAACTATGCATCGAGCCGGCCTGCAAATACTCGTTACTAGTGCTTCTCCGTACTAGCCCACCCTACGGCCTCGATCCACCGCTACCAACCCCCTGACTCGGCCACCCCCTTTGTCACCCACGCGCCCACGGCCCGTGCCTACTCTCTGCGCGTCCATCCACCCCTCTTCCTTGCCAACCCTCCTCGCGAACCGACAAACGCGGCACCATCAACGTACCTTCTGTCAATAGCCCGACCTAGCCATACCTAAATACATCGGTAATCATTATGCAGCGTTACAACATCGGCTGGATCCAGTTCCATGGCCCGCGCCACTCTTTCTCATCCGGCAGTTCACTCTTTTTTTCTTTTTTGGTGTTAGCAAGGTTCTTTTGGAAAAAGAATCTTGATGCTCTGGTATCGGGACACGTTCGTCGAGTGGATTATACGGGTTAAATACATCGAAGATGCACTGTACTTAGGCTATTGGATTTGTAGCAAAGAAATGAAGAGATGGGACGAAGATGAAGAAATGAAGTCAAGATGGAAGATGTATGAGGAAGTATCGTAATGTGAGATGAATAGCAGGATTTTAAAATTTTCCATCAAACGTCCCCGAGAAGATATCTACAACATTGTAATGAAGAAGACTTAAGTATCTAACGCTAATACCAGAGAAGAGAGAGAGAGAGTTCGATTAAATTTAATCGATGCCTGCTTTCACTGCCAGTGAAGGTATTTGTCCACTTATCTTCGTCCCCGGCTGTATGTCTCCGTTAACTTATAATTCCACGACTAGCGAAGCTTCTGATTAACCGACGACTCGACTGTCGAATTAATACAATGCGACCAAAAGATGAAGGCGTTCGAAGCAACCCAAACAGCGGTCCAGGCTGAAAAATGAACGATCCAGAGGAAAATGGTCTTAGGCAAAAGAGAGAATAGGGGATGTCGTATAGCCGATGAGGTTTCAGCCGCGTGTACATGAGAACTTGTTGTCCGTCATGAGGACGCGAGCGAGTGCACGGATCGCTGTTGAAGAAGAGCCGCAACGAGGAGAAGGGAAGTTGCAGAGGAGGCAAAGCCTGAAGAAGGATGACCGGGTTAGGAGAGGGAAGGGCAGAAAGGGCAGGACACGGAGGGGATAGGAGGACGAGCAGACGGAGGTTAGGGTCGGTACCAGCATGCCGGGCGAGAGGCTAGAAGGGACGAGGGCGAGCCGCCTCGGAGGGTGAGCGAATTCGCAGCATTAAACATGGTGGACTCGCGCATTGGTTGCGCAGTAGCTGGGCGTTACGGGCCGCACCATCGACCAGCGGATTGTACGCGCTACTGTATACCAACCATCCTGCGGCATGTTCTCTTCTCCCTCTCCCTCTTCCCCTCTGCCGTCCACTGTCTCTTTCTTTCGTTCTCTTTCGCTTTCTCTTTTTCTCGAATTTCATCTCTCCCGAGGGGTAGAATCCGCGGTTCTGGGTCTCGTTCCTGTTGTTCCTTACGATGCTTTCCAGTCGTACTTGCCGGAGTATTTTTGTTTTTAGCGTGGACGTATGGTAGCCGGGAAGAGCCGGTTGAAAATGCCTTTTGGTAAACCAGTTGTACTCATGGAGAACGAAGTACTGGATATTTTCGTGGAACTACTAAGGAGATAGTTTAGAGTAGCAGATGTATGTACTCGTATTTAGGTAGTGTGGTTTGACGAAGGATACCGGTGAAGTGTGGTCGATGACTCGGACTTGTTGACGGTTATTGAAGAGCGTGAACATAAGCGTGAACGAGTATATTCGGCATGTGATCTTCGTGACGAATTTCTGTGAGGCTCGAAACTCGAGATCTTTGCTTGCGATGATAATTGAATCGTTACGTAAAACGAAGGTTTCTGAATTTTGTGCAAACGGCATAATAGACGAACGAAGGAAAGTTTCAATATTAGGGGATCAGAAGCTTTACAGAAGGACTCGTCGCGACACAATTTTCCATCCGAACAGAATATCAAATCAAACAACAGCGGATCGACTTCCATAGCTACGACCACAACGTACAAAGGGATCCAAGCTCTAGAAGTAAAATCCAAAATTTACAATAAGATTTTTGAACGGTAGAAGGGAAAAGCCAGCTCGAGGGACTCAAAAGAAGCTCGACGTTCCGGACGCGAAACGCGGGGGTGGAAGAAGCGGTCTGCGTTAGAAGGGTAGATGCGCGCGAGTATAATAAAGGGTAAACACACCCCACGGCGGCACGGTAGGTCCTTTGCGATTTCGTGAGATTTTCAGTTAATTTTCTGGTTCCTCTTATGGACCACTCCATCAAGCATCCCCCTTCCCCCGAAGCTTTTCTGGGCTATCTCTCGTCCACCATTCGGATCCTCGGCCCCGGAGCCCTTCCCTTTTCGTAAGAGTTTTCAACCCTTCCAACGAGGCGGCCTGGTATAATATTCAATTACATAGCTGCAAGTAAAGTCAAACAAACCCACGGGCCTGCAAATCTCTCTCTTTCTCCCTTTCTCTCACCCCGCCGCTCCCTCTGCTCCCGCGTCCTTCCGTCTTCGTCTATCGCGCGGGACTCTGGCCTCTTCCGGGGTTGGTCGAGACTCTCCGGGGCTCCAACAGGGTGTATACACCCGCCACCCAACCATCCACTCCCCCCTTGCCCACCTCTCTCTTCGTGTATATACGTTGCGTTACTCCACGTTACTTTACCGTTCCCGCTCACTGTAGTTTGCAGAGACGCCTGGCCATGGTAACGAAGAGAGTGCAAATTCTTGTTTGGAAAAGACGACGACGCCACGACGAGGAGGACTACAGCGCCCGTTATTCACCCTCGTGGCATCAAGCCGTTCCGAGAAAGAGAATACCGCGCCGGGACAGTGAAAGCGCGTGTGCGCGTTTTATGAATTTAAGTCGACCTTAACTGCCCCGTGACGCCGAAACCACCGTTTGCGTACATCGCGACGGAGGTTGGGTCGCGTCTGGCTGAGACTCTTGAAGTTTGCAGAAAGATCGAGCGATGATCCGACCGTTTTTGAAAAAGAAAGCTGAACTTTTGCGTTGAATACTATGGAGTAGCGAGAAAGGTTTTTTTATGAAGCGGGGATTGCGACAGAAGTTTGACGATATCTAGAATTTGGAGGACAGGGGACTCGATCGTGTTTGTCGTTCTTCTGGAGTGACCAGATTGATCCTCAAGGAAGATTTTCTGAAATTTACGAAGTGACATGTTTGAAGATTAGCCTGCACCGTACCGAAAGCAATATTCGAGTATCAGTTTCTTCAAAGATGCGGTCAGGTTTCACGAAGAATCTGGTACTTTCGAAATTGTACATCTTGTATTGATCATGCTATCATTTGGCGCCTATGAAGCGACTTCGCTGGCGCCATCTGTAGAGATTTTCCGGAGTGAGGGAACCTGAAGAGCCCTAATAATCGCTCAACATTTGGATTTTCCATTTCCAGACATCCATTCGAAACGCCAACTCAAAATTATCAATTCAAACACCTTCATCACGAACATACCAAACTGTCTACATAATTAATATTTAGCACCCTATCCTAACCCTTGTGCAATCTACCCACTAATAGCTTCAAACATACCAAATTACCCTTCAACGACACCTTTTCCAAAACGTTAGAGAATCATTAGGTAGCATCGTTGCACAACTTCGTTAACAAAATTACTATCATAAACACGGACACTTGGGCTGGAATTATGACTTGATGGGTCGACCTCGTTAAAATATCGGCGTAGGACAATATTGCGAGGGGCCGGACGCGCAGTTTACGAGAATTATCGACGATGATGAGCGGGCAATGAGAGCAAGTCGGCCGGAAACGCGGCATAATGGGTCACGTTTGCCCGCTGGCTGAACCAACCCCTACGATTCACGCTCGCGACTACCCCTTGACGTACAACTGACGAGTCGAGCGAATTAAATATGAATAAGCGGTGCCTCCGTGCGACCAAACGATTCTCATGCCTCGCCTATTTGGTACGACGAATTACGCTGCACTTACGGGCTCGGGGGATGCGATCAAACGGGGGTTGAACGGAATACATGGAAACAACGGACGTGGCCAGTTTTGGAAACAAACTTGTTATTGGATTTTTAGTTTCAAGGAAAGTTTGAAGCTTGTTGGTCGATCGTAAGAACGACGAGGAGTGAAAAATGTTGGATTTTTTAAAATTTTTTAAAATGTCATTGCGATGCCACATCTAGATATATCTTCGTTAACGTTACATCGAAGAGCTATGCGCTCTATGAAAATCCGTGAAAGTAAAATTTAATTTGAGAAGCATGCTTCTATTAACGAGCTTAAATCTGTTATTTTCTGTGTTACTAGAAACTTCACCTAAACAAAGTGTTTTTCGAATAGTTAAAACGAAAGTAAAAGACTAATGCTCAGTGAAGTCGATTATTGCGAAATATTATTTACCACTCAATCTCCCCCTAATTTATTTTATTGTAAAGGCGCTTTCACTGTAAAAATGATTTTGCTTACAAACCATCCCCAACACCTTTCAAGTGTTTCTATTCTCAACATAAAGTCCATCCCCTCGAATTCCCCGCAATTAAACCGATAAACCACTGAAACCTTCACCCTCGACCAAATCGAATCAGCGTTAATAAAGAATCAAGCATCTTATCACCCTTCTGCCATCTATTACTGCAATATTCAATTACACCTTAAAAATAACGGCGAATTACGGCGGAATGGTCGATTAGCCGGTCGAAGGGGATGCGAATCGCCACGATGGCAGGACAACGAGATCCAGCAGGATAAAAGTTGCGCACCTCCTCCTTCCGTTTTCTTCCTTCAGTTTCCACTTGCTGCGAGGAACTTCGGCACGGAACGCCAGCCTTGGCCACGCTTAATTCTAGCTAATTAATAAACTTTTACCATCTTCGTGTTTGTAACCACCCTCTCTGCCCCTTGGAACCCTCTCTCAGCCAGCGTTCGAATTCATCTTCTAACCGGTTCGTCTCAAAGGGTGGCTTTACTGTTCGTTCACTCGCGGCTCTTTCCACCCCTTTCTCCTTCCATCCTCCGTTTCTCTGTCCTCCTCTGTCTCGCCCTTCTCGAGAGAGAGAGAGAGAGAGAGAGAGAGAGAGAGAGAAAGAGAGAGTTTAACCAGCTTCAAAGACAGCGTACAATCATCCGCCTTCCGCTAGACGAAGTTCAAAGACCGGATCTTCCGTCGTTTCCTCCTTCTCCTTCCGCTTCTCGTTCCTTATTCTCTGGCTCTTTCTTTCTTCCTCGCAGAGCTGGTTTTTTCCCCCTCGAACGGAGTATCGCAGAATTTTCCAGGGTTTTTCAAGAGCCTCTGTTTTCTACGTTCGTCCATCCGAGAAGCGACGGGAAGGGGTTCGGAAGAGGAGTGGGGTTGTGTCGAGCCACACGGCGGAGAAATTACGAGGCAAGCCGGGAATTTAAAGTTAATTGGAGCGTCTTTGGGATCCCCGTGCGCGCGCTGCCCGTACGGTCGTCACGATTAATTAAGCTTGAAATTAAATTCGTCAAAAAGTAATTCCGCCTCGTGGCGATACGTGGAATTAGTATCCCCCTCCTTTCCGTTTCTACTTTGTACTTTTTCCTTTAAACGATTCGGCGATTGGCACAATTTATCGTTGGATTGATCGTACTGGTGAAAGTTATACAATAGCGAGTTGTAATTAGCACGATACGTTTTTATGACTCGAAAGAGATGTACTGATATTTTTAATATAAGAAACCCAGCGGTGGGCTGACTTAAGTCACCGTGCTCCTAGCCATAAGTGTGATATGTATGTAGCAACATTTAATCGAAAATTCTTGTCCTATTTTATTATTATTATTTTTTTTTCTCCTTTCTGATGGAAGAAGGTACTTAAAGGAAATTGAAAGTCTTAAGGACATCGAAATAGCTTTAGATATCGTTCGATGACAACGGGGAGCTCTCTTGAGCGCTAATGTTGACAGAAAAATATTTGCCGGTACACAGGATATCGTAGAAATAGCGATTCTCTTCGAGTAAATAGAAATCCGGGCACAATGGGCTATAAGATGGTTGCAGTTGAAACAAAAAATCCTCCACGATATCTCGATCAGGATGAAGTAACGTTAATCCGTCCCATTATATGTATACGATAGGAGAAATTATCCTGTTTCAGTGTACTAGTGCGCATCTGCCTTTTAATTCCTGTTGCAGAAATTGTTCAATTCCATTATAACGATTATATGAAAACTAAATACTTAATTCCGCAATTGGTATATCCTCAAATACGTTCACGCGTGCATAAAACAGCGCAAAATACTAGAACGACAATAATAACAAATAATAACAAACTTTTAATCAGCATCTAGCTATATTACGTATAAATAAGTTTCATTGTTCTTTAAGAAGTGGATGGAATTATTGAAATCGAACGATATGAACGAGCATCTTTGGCTCCAACACCATCAACACCATGTTGCTCGGTATCGGGTGCAATTAACGAGACACGGTGTATTACCCAGCCCCGTAAAACCTTTATTGGAACATAATTTCGGCGTGCACACAAAGGCGACAGTTATTGGAGGGCGATACGCACGAGCGTTTCGACAGAGGATCTCGAGGATCTCCGTGATCCTCTCTTCTTTCCGGCCTGTTCTATTGCCAGGCAAACATCGCCGGTCGTCGCCTCGTCGCTAATAAACCCGACTTTCAGAGACGTGATTTACACACTGACGCGCTCACCACGAATAACGCGCCTTTATGGCGCGGCCCTAGTCGAGTTTCGGGAAACCATGGCAGCCTACGTGGATCTGACGACGAATTGATAACTCGCACGTACTCTTTGTTGCCTCATCCTTAGGAATTGTCGGCAAACATCGAATCTTATTTAAATAAATGTAAGGAAATTAGTTAATTACGATTAGTTAATTAAATCACGAAAAATAGTTTTTCGTAATCAGATCTAAAGATTATATCTGCTTCGGTTCATTTGATTCATTTTGTATAGCTACATCGAGAGATCAATGGTTTATACGTGTTGTTCTAAATCTAAGAACAACTACCGCTTTTGCTTATTGCTCGAATTTATCGAACGAAGTGGAGGCGACGAACACGTCGTCCATTTCGTGGGAAGGTGGAAGGATTCCATCGCGAACCTCACGCACAATCGAATAAACAGTACATTTATGGGCTGTAATTATCGGCCAGGGACATGTTTGCACGTTCGAAGAAAATTTGATGCAAATAGCGTACGGTAGAACGTAAGGTGTCGTGTAATTACGCGTCTTCCGCACGCGGCTACCTTCGATAAACGTTGGCCACTCGTTTGACCCTCTCGTTTTGTAGTGCGTCGCCACGTGACCGGAAGCAGCACGACGCGAGGAACACGAAGATCGCCCGACAACGTGTAACGACCGTTGTCCACGAATAATTAATGAACGCGTTAAAGACAAATAGGATGCGTGCAGAAATCTACCAAAAGTAATTTTCGAAAAGTAAAAGGTTTTGCTTTTGGAAATTATGAATTTTGAATACCGGAATTCGATGAAATCGAATCGTCGAAATGGAATCGTTCTATAATATCGTAAAGACAATTTTTATATAATCGATTTTATTTTTATCGTGCACAAAGATACCACCATAGATCGTGAGAAGGCACATTCCTATCTCTACTAGTATTGGGTTGTCTGAAAAGTTTCTTTCGTTTTATGAGATCCTCGAATTACGTACAATCCATTTTATTCTGTCGAGATAAACACCGCGACATTTCACAGACTTGGTTTCACGTTTATACAGGGTGGTTGGTAACTGGTGGTACAAGCAGAAAGGGGGTGATTCTACGCGAAAAGAGAAGTCGAAAATACAGAACAAAAATGTTTTTTCATTTTTCTTTAATTTTTCCATCGAGACAACGATCTCGACAGTGAGATCCGTTAAAACGAGACGCGACAAAGTGCACGCGTACCGAGCGAAAATTCAAAGTCGATTTTCTCGAAAACAAAGCCTAAAACGAAAGATTTTTATTCTATATTTTCGACTTCTCTTTTCGCGTAGAATCACCCCCTTTCCGCTTGTACCACCAGTTACCAACCACCCTGTATAAAGATGCATTGTTGTGAAAAACACGTTTGCGAAAGAAAGACACATTCTGGAAAACCTAATGCAACATATAGACATCTAGCATAATAATTGACTTCTCTATCGAAGCTAAAAGACAACGAAGGAAAACCTAATCACTCAAGAAAGACTATTTGCCAACTATCCTAACATACAAGTACGTATTTCCATGCAATTCATTTGCAACAAATTTTTCAGGCAACGTGCCGAGGAAACGTCGAAGGCAGTCCGAAATTTCCCATGTATTATTCAATGTAATATCCGAGAATCGCGATAATTAGCCAGAACACTTGGACGTGAGCGGGCAAGCGATCGAGCAAGGATGTTTAAATTAAAAAAGAGAGGGGAAAGAGAGAAAGAAAGGAAATAAAAGAGGGAGCGGGCGAAAAGTAGAGAGGCACTCTGCTGGTGTCGCTTTAAATCGACACACAGATACCCTGTATCTCCTCTGTTCTCTTTCCTACATATATCTAACGAACAACTAGGTATATTTGCCAGGCATAAACGGAATGGCGCGGGGTACCATGGGGTTGCGGCCAGATATCTATGCTACGCGACTACCCTGTAATAATAGGCACTCGCTCAAATATTTCCCGGTTAAATATTTGATCTCGTTTTTATACCATTTATTAAAAGCCACAAGTGAAACGCGCGCACACGCGCCTTAACCGAAATCCGCCGCGCGCCGATACCGTTCTGTTCCGACGGCCATCGTCGTTTTATCGCGCGCCGAAACACGGCTTCCCGGCCAAAGGTGGACGATTATTGGAATTTAGATTGGACAAGAAAGTAAGCTCGCCGGAGGGTGGTGGTTGGTCGGTATGCTTGGTAGTCGACAGGGGAAGTTCGAGGGGGTTGTTGGAGGAAAGTGGCTGGTGAGAATTGGATGTTCGGAAATAAGCATCGTGTTCCAGCTTTTACGAATACTCAACAATCGCTTTAATTTCTTTCCGACGATTGTTACACTTTGTTCATTAGAATTTCAATATTCGTGTTAAAATTGGAAATTTTCTGCAGCTTTCCAATTTGCAGTTTTAACAGTAAACGGTGATTTATCTGTGTTACGACTGTTACAAGAAACGAATCTCAAAAAGGGTAATGTGTGTACTTGCAGAAAGGAAAACTGCAGGATATGAAAGAACCGATATCACATTAAGAACGAAAGAATTTCTTCTAATGGAGAAACAGAGCGTTGTAGGTAATATGTTAATATATTTCTCGTCTCGTTATCGATCTATCAGATACCAGCGTTTGTAATATTAAGAAATTAATAATTTCGTTTCGCCTACGGGATTCCATTTATTGACTCGCAATCGATTTTATAATCTATATAACCCCCACTTCAGTGTAATACACAGTCTCATTTTTTTTTCTTATTCCCAAGATTGCATTACTCTCCCATTACCCGATGTTGACTCAATTTCGTTTCTACGTCTCCCCTGTCAATATTATTCCTCGGCTACCGGCCCAATAAAATTTCGCCTAACTTCTGCAAATCTACCTTTATGCGGTGCTCTTCAAATACATTAAGTGGCGCGCCGATCGGCCGCTTGCTGCCCTTAAAGAACCCCAATAAACATTGTCGTATAGAACCTGTACGATTCGAATTACAAAATTGCCGATTACAAAAACGAAAAGGAAAAATTAATCGCAACTACTGCTTCACTGCGTTTCTATTGCCAAAAGATTGGCAAGGTCGTCCGAAACGATCGAATCGATAAACGATCATTGATATTACGAATCTTTCGATTCGCATCGAGATAGTTCCGCGATTAAAAAACAAAAGTGATAGGAGGACGAAAATAAAAGAACTGAAACTATCGTCTTTCGAGAAAGTAAGTATCGTTCCAGTAACATCGTTTGTTTCGTCAACCATTCTAAAACGTATAAAAGACGTAATTAACCGCCAAACAGGTTTTCGATAGAGAAGAATATTAAAGAAAAATGAAAAAAGAGATAAAACTCGTCTCATTGAGAATGCGCTATTCTAGTAGCATTAGCTATTTCGTTTCCTTATTCCAAAAATTTGAAAAGTTTGCCAATGAACTTTCAGAAAGCTTGGCAATTAAAACAGAAAAGGGATAAACAAAATAAAAAAGGAAAGAAAACCTTCCTCTTTGAAAAATGTACTCTCCTAGTACCATCACCTATGTCGAAAACCCTATCAATTTACCCTACCAACCGATTCCCACCCCTGAACTAAAGCTCTGCCAAAGTTCCCTCCACGAGGGAACGAGACGAAAAAAAGGGAAAAGTGGATAAAAAACGGACGAAAACCAAAGCGCTTTTGAAAGCACGCGAATTCGACTGTCCACTACACGATACACGTATATTCATAGCTACAAGAGGATGCACGAACCGAACGAAACCTCTGACCAACCCCCTCGCCGCGTCCCGCCATCGGTTTGCGCTTTTTTCAAAGCGGCACCGCGAGCGATTCCTCGATAAGTGACCTCGCCGTATTACCTAGATTACCATCGACGTTGAACCACCCCCGCGAGCATCAGAATGGTCAGAGTCGGTCAATATATTCGAGGAGCGAGCGGAGGGTGGCTCGCCAAGGGGCTGTACACGAGAACGATCGCGGAGAAAGCGAGACAGGGCGAACAGGAAACGGCGTAGGAGGCAAAAGGTGGAGGAAAATCGACGAAGAGGCGGCGGCGGAGGAGGAGGAGGAGGCGGCGATGGAATACGGTGGAAAGAGAGAAAGAGATGGTCGTACGATCGAGGGGGAGTGGCGCAAACATTTGCCTGCCGCCCGGTAAATTAAAAGCACACAGAGAGGAGAGAATAGAAACGGGAGGAGAGTGAATAAGTGAATGAACGAACGAGCGAGGGATCGTAGGTGGCCATCGTTTCCTCCACCGTGTTTCCTCCATCCCCTTGCCACCCCCTTTTGCATCGCTCTCGAGCAACCGAATCTCGGCCGCGATCCGCTTTGCCTCTGTGTACCCACGATCCGCAACAAACTCGAAATGCGCCGGAAAAATTGTTCGATTAGGCTCCGTTCGCTTAACAGCCGGCTGAAAGCGGCCTTTAAGCAAGCATCGCACGGTTACAGGGTGATTTCGCGAACGACGATGTGGAGGAATGGATATTCGTTCGATTATATCGATTCCTGGAATGTTTTCATATTTTTGTGAAGTATAGGAGGCATGTTGAGGATTGTAGTGCGGATTTGATGAAGCGTTTGTGGGAGGATTGAGATTTAAGATATTTCGAAGGTTTCAAAGTTTGGAAGGGATGGAGAAATTTGTTCGTATGTTTTATAGTTCAGACGCAAGGTATAATTTTATCTGCAGTTCGAACAATTTTGGATACTTGAAAATTTGAAAACGATCGAATATTGTATTCGATCGTAATATTGCGCGTAGAGCAAAGTTTCTTGCGAAAGTTGCATCTGTCCAGAAAGGAACATTGGAAAATTCTGGGATTTATAATCGGGTGGAGCGTGTAAGGGGAGATGTAATTAATTTTGTTGCACAGCAAGGTTTCTTGCAGAATTTCTGCTTATCTTTAGTTCGTAGTTCCTAATTAATTTGGTCGTTGATAAAGTGTAACGTCGAATGATATCGACTGTAAAGCCGCACTACATGAAGAAGTTTTGAAGGCGGTATTGATTTTTAAGTTGCCAATTTTGTTCGTCTTTGGTGCGTTAAAATTACATAACGTGCTGGACAGGAAAAATTGCAGCGAAGGGAGCCAGGAAGCGAGCTTTTTAATTTATTAGCCCCTTGCACGTAAACGCGGTTACATTTTCGGTGGCTTGTCCAAATTAATCTACAACATTGGCCTGTCTTTCGTTGAACAAAGAGCGTAGAACACCAACTCCCTGTTAACTCGGTAACTGCTGTGCTTCTACATACACTTATGAAATATTTTTGAATAAACTGCCGGATACACGTAACCGGAAAATTTGTAATTGCAAATTCTGCACGAGTTTCTTGCAACCGAATTCGAGAACTTCGAATTTAAGTTGGAAATAAAATTGAACCTCTCGCGTGACCCATGATCGCCAAGTTAAATCAATTTCCACAAGTTCCTAACATTTCCAACTGGTCAGGAGATCGACTCGTGTTAGAAAGTTTTAACATTTCTTTGCTGATAAAACTGAAATAAATTTTTGATTCGACCTGAAAACAGAATGTACGATAGAATCAATTCTTCGATAGATGCGATTAGTCCTTTGATTTGATTTAACGTCCGACTAAGATCTTTACATTATTATTACCTTATTAATTTGTTATTAACTCTTAATAGACATATTCTTCTTAGACTAGATCTATCGTGGATATTTTTGTTCAAGTCCGCGCACAAATTTTTTACTTTCTACGTTCTAGTCACATTTGCCGCTGTTTAATAAAGCGAATAAGGTTCCCCTGGATATGCAATCGGATAATGGAAAGAGATGAACACAGAGTAAAGGCGCAGCTTAAAGTTCTCCACAAAAGCCTTCATCCTTCGCCTTCGTAGGCGAAAGAAAATGTTACATGTACCCTGCAGGATAGGTCTTCGTGGTTGCGTACCTCCTTTGAAGCCTTTCCTGAAACACCGTATAATCGGCCGAAAACTCGCGTTCCACCGATGATAAAGCCGAGGCTCGCGTGAAAATCAAGTTCTCGGTTCTTATCGCGTGTCATTGCCTTTCCTCTCTATTCCGCTTTGTCTCTCAATCGGCCTCTTTTATGATTCGTTTGGCTCCGTTCGCGACGTCCCATCTCTCTCCTCTGCTCCCTTCGTCCCCAACTCTCCAGTCCAGCCATCAAACGTTCGCTTGGATATGCATGTCGTTTGCGGCGAAGGGATGGAACGGGATGGTAGTGCGAGCCTCTCTGTGTTGACAGGTAAATATTTGTCGCGGCATACACCACCACCGTCAACCACCGTCGACCACCGTCAACCGCCACCACCACCATCTCCGCGTTCGCATCCTCCGTGCCTGCACCCCTTCTCGTTCACGTTCTTTTCTCTTCCGTTTTCTCATTCTCGCGTCAAAACGGCCTATGAACCTGTCCGTCCTTGAACAGATAGCCTAGACGAGCGGTTCGTAGGAGCTGCCGGGTTCTTCGATGATTTCGAAGATGGAAGAAGTTGTGATTTGAGAAGTTGACGAACGAGGATTCGTTCGAATTCCGTTACTCTTCCGGATCAGACGTCTACGTTCGGATAGGGTTCTTCGGGATTTTATAAATTTGTCAAAATGCAAGTATCTGCCGAGTATTACGGTATTAAGAATCTTTTTTCCTGAAGCCAATCGAGAAACGAAATTTATCAAAAAAAAAAAAAAAAAAAAAGAACGTGGAGAAAGAGGAGGTTTCGCCGATTAAAAAGGACGTTGAACGAATAGAGAGAAACTTAAAAAGTTTGCTTTGCCAGAGCGTAATACGAAGCTCGTGTTGGAAAATGAAGAACAGGACGTGTGAGACACGCGTTAACGTACGTACAAGTTACACGTACATATATAGGAGACATTAATATGCATTTAACGATCGCAAAAGGTATCTTTAACCGGAAATTCTGAACTATTCTTAGCCAATCATAAACACTGTCGAATATTCAGTGTTTAAGCTAACAATCAGCGAACTGTTGACAAATATTTTCCTTAAACTATTGCTCCTAGAATATAAACCAACAAAGCTGGCGCGTTGCACCGCTGTTGACGAGCCATTCGACAACACGTCCACATCAAACAACGTTGTTCCCTAGTCATCTTTGTACTGGCAGCCCTAATCCGTTAGGAAACTTTGCTGCGTTCATTCAAGGGAACATTATTAGGTAATGGCATTTAAACGAATTTCTTTTCTTATTTATTTAGCCTTTCTGCGAATATAGAACGATAAATCGATACTTTCGTTAACTTAGCGAATGTGCCAAGTGCGATATTAATAAATTTACCGATATTCGTCTTTAAAATACTTCGATATAAATGCAAGAACAAATAAAGACTAGATAGAGAAGAAGAAGTGCTATCGAAAAGAGTGCTTACGAAAAGAGACATAGATCATCTAATGCAACGAATAGAATAAAAAAATAATAAAATAGATCAAACTATGAAAAAAGATGGACTCTTTTTAAGCCAAAAGTAACTAATTATCTCTTATTCTTGACAGATCGCGCAGTTCACTCAATTTTTTAACCCATTTTTTAATACACCAATTTGCTTGAATTTTGTACGTTTCGTCCATAACGCTAGAAAGTTGTCGCTTATTTCAACACGATAATATTTCAACATGCATATACACACATTGGACAGTTTACAACAACCTTGTTAAAAAATATGTATAATATATCTTTTATACATACTGAATTTATAAAAATGGATGGCTAAAATAATCCATAAAATAAACTGAAAGCAATCTATGCACATATATTTATATTAAATATATGTATTAAATAATTAAGCGACTTATGATGCATTTAGTATTTTACCCTTTTACCGTAGTACAATAAAAATATAAAAAATTTCGCAAATATTTTCACCTTTTATTTATTCGTAAAATTTAATACTTCGATAAATTCCAAACATCAGCAGTCAGGAATAACCCCCGGGTTGCAATCAACATGTCAATCAACCATCAGTGTCATAAAACATTCACCATAAAAGCCCACAGTAGGCGCAATACTGTACGTAGGAAGGTCACGGGTGAAGAACACGATAAGACACATTTCTCGTGTTTTACAGAAGAGCAATTTTAAAATTCAACATATCCTCGGCCACTTCTGCGTCAACAAATACTTTTCATTTGATTTTCGGATTAAACGAAATGGGATATGCTTTTGGGATATACTTTTGTCGCCTCCTTGAGACAACGCAAACACAAGCGTCTTTCTTCGTCCGTCGTACATTAACTTTGGCAAATCGAAGTTAGGATATCGGGCAAACTAATGTTTCTTCGATATAAATAGGCCAATATTTTGTTGCATGTTTCTTTCCTTTCATAAGGTGATAATAGATGAACGACGATTTTTGTTTTATATTACTTTATCGAATTAGATATGATCCATCTCCTTCTATTTCTATTATCACGTTCGTGCATAATTCAATAAACTATTACAAAACAAAAAAACATCGTGCGTCTATTATTTTTTTATAAAACGAAAGAGACTTTTCGGACAGCCTAATACGATACTATTTAAAAAGCTCAAGATCGTGTTAACAGAAGCAGAAGAATATAAGGCATTAGAAAATAAAATTGCATCAATTCGAATAATCCCTTGAAATTATCGACACAGTACTTATCGACTGACTCTGTATATTTTTATATTACGTTCATTTTGCGCAATTTAATGCTTTTAAATTTCCCATAAATACGAAAAAATCTCTCGTCTATTTGCCATTTATCTTCGAAACGCTCGCATCTCTCAGTTTATCGTTATATTCCCTTTTCCAGCTATTTCACGGTAAAGTACCATTTTTCAACCATCGAATGACAGAAAAGTCAGCTGATCGATAAAAATAGACTCGTCGTAACTGTGTCACGCGACCCTCGTACAATTCGTACGTCATGACATTTCTATCGCGAAACAGCTCCAAGATCGAAGGGTTAATTAAAGAAGGCTCGTTGGAACCGCAAAGATCGGTCAACAGCCGTCATACTTGGACAAGGGGGTTGGGTACACGGGGTCCGGGACGAACGACAACCGTGAACCGTAGGCAAAAAGGAATCAGAGCGAGTGAAACGGAACGCAATCGAGTCTTTGTTGCGCTTTTACCTGGAAGCCGACTAGGCCCGCCACTGTCTGCCCGTGTTTGTCCCGCGCAAACTTTGTTTTTACAAATAGAACCACATGTTCCTCCGTTCACCCTCTACCCATTCTCTTTCGCCCCCTCCTTCACCCTTTCACCCAGCCCTCAGCTTTCCGTGTGTCTCTTTCTTTCTTTCTTTCTT
The DNA here is from genome assembly GCF_011952205.1 of Bombus bifarius. Classification (NCBI taxonomy): domain Eukaryota; kingdom Metazoa; phylum Arthropoda; class Insecta; order Hymenoptera; family Apidae; genus Bombus; species Bombus bifarius. The sequence goes on along the minus strand of NW_022884413.1, from coordinate 95,082 downwards.
CCCTCCCCCCTGCCTTCTCCTCCTCCTCCTCCTCCTCCTCTTCCCTCTTTCCTCTGCTCGTTCCAGTCATTCTCTGTCTCTCGCGTTCGTTCTCTCTTGCATCCCCGTCTTCGCGCCGCCGCCCCTCTTGCGCACACACGCGACAGGTGGTAAAGTATAACAAAAAGGCAAGTTCATTCAAACGGTTTGCGTTGGATTCGCTTTGCACCTCGGAATTTCTTTGGAAAGCCGCACACCCCCGTCAAATATTAGCCCGCGACTGACTTTTGTGACTCATGGATTCGTGTTGATAGACCAACTCGAGCACGCTCTTTCCACTGATCTTTTCGAGGCTGTTTCAGTTGCCAGGGGATGATCGGCTGCAGCTGGATCAAACAGCGATTGTTTCGGCGGCGAAAGGGTCAGATTTGGGTAATTTAGCGGTTTCAGTGGCGCGGTGTTTCGTAGAGGTTCGCCTCTACGATCGAGCTCGGTGGTTTTCGTGTGTTGCGTGCGTGCGCGAGGTTTCGTCCAACGACATTTTTACGACTTTCCTTTATTTGTCGACTTTTCCATTCCACCGTAATATCGTTGTCATCGATGGACCGATTTTTCAGATTTTTTCGAGTACGAAAAAGTCGAGTACATCTTAGATACGAAAAATACGTATTTTCAATTCTTCCAGCTTCTCAAAGTACGCGAATAACCGTCTTTAATAATCGACGCTGTATCGGTTCCGTTTAATAATCCATTTCTAATGGAATGAAACGAGCACAAGGCAATTGTGCATTATTTCGTCTAATTCTTTGATCTTTTCCGCCAACTCTTTTAAACCTTTCTACCAAGAAAAATTTCGAGACGCAGAAGATCGAGCTCGTGTCCCCGGCCACACGACGAGCACCGACTAGAAGACGGTAAATTAATATTTATGAGCGACGTACGCGCGTTTCTGCGTACAACTTGTTCAATGAGTGCCAATTGTCAACGGTGTTCACTTAAATTGCTCATCGAATATTCATGTCAAAGTTGCTGTTGGAATGCGACTCTGGATGACACCTAAATACGAAAAAAAAAAAAAAAGAAAAAATGCAGAGAAATATAAAAATCCTTGCACAGTGACGCTATTTATGGAATCAATACTCTGACACATATCGAACAGAAAATTTGTCAAATATATCGAGAAAGGGAATTCATTTCGATGATTCGAACGCTCTTTTCACGACCCCGTAAAAATTCTATCCTATCCAACAATTATTTTTACTTTTAAAATACTCAGTTTTTTCTACTTGAAATAAAATCCAGTTTCACACTGGCCACTCAACGTTACCAAATTATTACCTTTGTTTCTAGTTACTTTTGATCCTCGGTGAATTCGAACGAAATCTAACGTTACGTTTTATGTCGGTGCAACACTACCGAATTATTATCGTTGCCTTTAAAATACTTAGCAATTTGAAGCGAAATCCAAAGAGCATAAAAGTTCCACCACAAACATGTAATTCTATTCTATACATTCGATTCTTTCTATCAAAGTGTTCGACGCTGACCACTTTCCACGGAGAAAATCGGTCGAAATTGTGAAGGAACGACGCAATTCCAAGAACAGCAGCTTCTTCTTTCTCGTCTTTTTATTTTCTTTCATTCGAGACAGAGAGGTTAGTGAATTCGGCCGGGCCACGAGAGTTCCTGTACCATGTGTAGAGAAGGTAGAAGATGTATACTAATTGAAGGGCCGGTTAGAAGCAAGACAGTAGCGAGTCTCTCGATTAACACCTCTTGCGGACCACACACAGCCTCAGTTTAAAGAATTTTCAGTCCTATTTTTATTTATCGACACACTCTCGAATCTGCATGCCGCGTAATAACGACGTGACTTTCAACAGCATCGTTGTTCTTTATTATTCTCACTACCAAGATTCCAACACCGATGAGACTATCCGGACGTCAGCAGCAGAAAATAATTACAAAATTATATAATTGGCGAGAGAAAAATATTTTCATACAGATAGATCCTTCTAATCTGTTGACGAAAAACAAAATTTGAAGAATTTCCAGTCCTATTTTTATTATCGACACACTCTCGAATCTGCATGCCGCGTAATAACGACGTGACTTTCAACAGCATCGTTGTTCTTTATTATTCTCGCTACCAAGATTCTAACACTGGCGAGACTATCCGGACGCCAGTAGCAGAAAATAATTACAAAATTATATAATTGGCGAGAGAAAAATATTTTCATACAGATAGATACTCGTAATTTGTTGACGAAAAACAAAATTTTAAGATTGTATTAGGTTGTCCGAGAAGTGTCTTTCTTTTACAGACCCGTCTTTTGAAACCTAATCTGTCGAACGTTGTGATCTTTGTTTCGATAGAACAAAATGGATCGTACGTGATTCGATAAAATAATATAAAACGAAAAATATAGTGCATCCATTATTTCCTTATAAAACGAAAGAAACTTTTCGGGTGACCTAATAGAAATTTGTATCTAGTGGTACTACGAAGGATAGAATCACAGAATTCGACGCTAATTTCAACGAAGCTTGACCATAAGTCATCGAAGAATTAAAATTGGCGAATGAGGGATAACAGGCGGACTTAAAGAACGAAAAGAATTTTGAAAATATGTTTCAGACAGAGCCTACCGTGGTAAGAGTGCAGAAATGCTTAGCGAAAACATCAACAGCAAAAGGAGTATAGCAGGAGGGGGTGAAAGGAGGGAGGAGAAAAAAAGCGACTACTTTCGGAAGTTCATGAAAGTTCGTTTACACAACTCTTTCCCGTACTGTGATGCATTATGCTCTCGAGACGGACTGACCTGAAATCTTCGGCCTCTACTGCTCTTCACGAAGGAACAGCATCACGACTCGTCATTCCGCTGCGCTTTCTACGGATTTATCTGATATACTATGTGTCCCGGGCGTATAAAATAAACGCCCAACTACCAAATGAACTCTTTTTAGCTGAGAATTCTTTCATTCGATTTAAATATAAAAATACCAAGGTTCCAGTTGCTTCGTTCCTAGCCGCTTCGATTATCTTGTTTAGGTCGACGCTTGAAATGCCTGTTGATTCTTGCAAGAATTCTTACAACAAAATTTCTACTTTGTAGACTTTGATCTCAACTTTTGCAAATCTTATCCAATAACGAACATTAACATCGCTTATATGTTATTTTTGAAATTTCATAACTCTTTGTAGCGTAAGATGAATTCACAATAATCTTCGTCCTTTTCAATTGAAACTAAAACTTCCAATTCGCTATGTAAATCTCTCGAGTATCCAGAAATATAAACCAACGGACTAATTTGATCGATTTTGAAAGGAAGTCTAAAGAAGAAAAGCTTCGGACACTGCTACTTGGAAATTGCAGAATTACCAGAAATTCCAAGCGGCCAGAATCATCGTCAAATTCACTGCACTTGACTAATTCGATAGTTTGGAATCTAAAGAACGAAAACTTCAAATATATTGATAAGAAAACTTCAATTGCCATTTCCTTGCAAATGAATTTAAATTGCAATAAATTCCAATGTTACGTAAAACGAGCCTTCGATCAAGACAGACAAGAAGACTAAAGAAAAGTGCAATTTTCAGCGAATCTCGATCAGTCGAAATCATCATTCATCAAATTCATTATATTCAACTGTATGTTTAGGTATTCCAAAGCAAAAGAGACTCGTAACCCGGCATTCGGAAACCGAATCGTCACTGGATCCATCGAGCATGCACGATGCATATTATTCGACTGCTAGAAAAAGCTGGTTCTCATACCTGGTGTCATATTCTACCCGGTATGCTGTCCAAGCGACTACTCGTTCCGATGGAGTACTTGGTCCGCGCGCGACTCCTAAGGGTACTCGAGGCCGCGTCGAGAGAGACCTCTCTACATGGGTGGTCCATTCTCCTTACGCATGCATTATATAAGTTCAGTAAAGTTCACACTAAGGATACACGGGGCCCCTGTGTCCAGCAGCCATCCAACGGAATTCGATAATTATATCCTAAACCGTTCTCTCACGCGTCCCTTCCTAAGGTGAAGAACTTCTTAGGAAGTCTACGAACGCTAGCTGCACCTAGGCGACCTCTTCTTTTTCAAATCTTCTTTGATATTTAAAATTTGGACACGAGAAAGAGAGAGAGAGAGAGAGGGAGGTAACATTGATAACATTTCTACGTGTGATGTAATACGATATTCAATAATTGATATTCGTTCCGTGATTCGGCATTTTTGTAAAGATTATAAATTTCAGTTTGCTGGTATTCGAGCATAGGAGTTGATAATAAAGTTGGAATCGAAATTAAGCGAATATTTTGAGCTTCGCGTTTTATGTGTAAGGGGCTGAGAGCCCTAAACACCTAAACACACTAACAACAACGTACAACAACACTAGCTTCAACCCTAATTCAACGTTAACCTAAAACACCTATAACAGCATTTAGGATTTCTATTCTGCAAATTATTTTTATATAAATTATTCTTTAAAACCATAGAGAAGTACGTCAGATCCAAAAGAATGGAAGAAGTGCGATGCTGCAGCAATAACCAATGATCAATACTCTCAAAGAATTGCGTCGTCAAGAATGATGCATAATTCAATTTTCGAATATGCAAATAGCAAAGTGTAAGGGACATAAGGAATTTATCTGAAGGGCGGACAAAAGGGCAACGAGGTCGATTCATCATACAGTGTCCTACGGTGTTTCCGAACTCGTGATATAACTTACGAGATGTGGAATGCCGAGAGGTAGAGAAACGTGGCCTGTATTCTGTAGATAAGAACGGACCCTATATCTCGGTTACGTCGTCGTCTCCACCCTTCCGCATCATCAGATTCCTTCCGGTCCCAATTACGTTTCATATGGTTGCGTGGTCACGAGAGGATTATCGTCCCTTCTCAAGTAACAAGAGTATGTACCAAGAAAGATGGAATATATGTACTCTGGTACAGATCTTGAACCATTTCTGATGGAAATTTATAGTATTGATAACTTTTTCTGGATAAATTCGAGTATCTGAACTAAACAGCAGATATGATTTTGGGTCTTATAACTTATAGCATTTAAAATACAGCGATTTCTGATAGTATTTAAATACATATCATAGAGAATTTTTTGTATATTATGTATATGTGAAACATTTTGAAATGCTATTATGGATATTATAGTTGTAAGTGTCTGAAATAACTTTCTTGTTTAAAAAGACTTTTCTATGAAGAAGTATAATTAGATGATTTGATGGAATTTGAATAGAAATTTATAAATATTAAGTCACCGATCGATAAGAATTATCTATAACACTTGTTGTTAATATAACCGTTTTCGTTGCATCTTTCTTTCGTATCATTAATTATTGTAACAATAAGTTTTATACATAAATATAAATATTTTATCGTTTCGAAACGTACGACGTACTGGATGTGATCTCTCGCGGCAAGATTAGGTACCTGTCTAGCAATCGACTTTCCTGTCGATAATAAATCCTTAAATTAAATTATCTTTTTATACATTTCATAAAAAAAAACATAACAATCGTTCTACTTTCAATTGATATTAATTGAAAGGGAAGTTTTAATTTTTCGTATGTTTGAAATTTATTTCGATACGTTAAAATGGCGAAATTATACAATTTCAGAACAACGAAACCTATTTCATCATTTATGTAACGATAACAACTTATAAAACAAACATTATAACAAAATAATAAAAAATATATCGAAAGAACGTCTTACTTACATTTTACAGCATCCGGCTTCGAAGTTATTCTTGACTATCACAATTTTTCACAGAGAATTTGCACTATGCACTTTTCACAAAACTACCGTTCGTACTTTCGAGAATCGAAATAGATAATTCGTTACGTACATTCGATATATCGCATTCTCGCATGTGAACAAAAATATACGTTCGATATAATCGCTTATAGATGTAAAAGTGCACAGGATATTAAAAAAAAAATAGCGAGAAGGATATTATGTCACTTGCTGCGAAAACTACTTTTGCATTATGTTGTGCAACGACAGCATGGATGGTAGGTTATGTACATTATCAACAAGAAGCTGAGAGGTAATTCAAAGTATTCTTATATTGTTAGGTTATGCGTAAGCAACGTATTCTATGTACAAAATTACCATCGTGTAACATGGACTCATCGTTAAACATTTAACAGCAAATATACTATACAATACAAAATACAAATATTTTTATTTCCTTTTTACATGTGTTGTGACGATAGATAGAGCAAAAATATGTTTCTTCAAATGTCTTTTTTAAGTCAATATTTCAAACCATAGTTCAAATAAAAAGTTACCGAACTATTTAAAGTTAATAACGTCGATCATTCTGTTCGATCTTTATATTATAAAGAGTTTCAACTAATTATTTTTTTTTTCTGAATTAAAAGTACAACTTAAATATATTTAATCCATGTACCATAAATGTAAATTAATTTGATTAGAGCGTTCGATCCGTGTTACACGATAAAGTTGTATTTCGCGGCACGTTAGCCTTTGAAATATTTTATAATGTATATTTCCATAACTTTTACAGAAGACAGCTTCGACTAGGTGTAGAACGTGATATTGAACGTCAAGAACGCAACAAATTAAGGAAAACGCAACAAGAAACGCAATCGGTGGAGCCACTATTAGAAGCGGCAAAACAGGGTCCAATTCTTCAAGCTACATAACGTGTAAATATTGTATAATATATTGTACATGTTGTATTTATTTCATAATAATTGTAACGAAAACTGTCTAATTTTCATATTTTTTGTATTAAGTACATTCCTACGTCTTTGTAAATATTTGCTTTTTTACTTTCATTTCGGATATTAAATTTGAACGAAGGTTAGGTAACACGGATCCAATGAACATAATGACTACAGAAGATCCAACGGACCAATCAGGTATATATATTTAACATACCCTTAAATAAAGTAACAATAAATTTCTTAGACATTCACATATTTTTCATTTATAGATCTAATTTGTGTAGAAGAAAGCCTTATGAGTTTAGAGAAACTAGATAGAGCATCGCCTGACCTATGGCCTGAGCAAAGTAAGTATATTCTATACAATTTTATAGCCTACTCTGGACAAGAATTACGATATATCATATATATATTAACAATTAATGAAGTTCCAGGTGTAAATGAATTCGTAGCGCAAAATTCACCTCAAACAGAACCGTCATCTTGGGCTGCTGGTCTCACACCTGATGACATAAATCAATTACATCGTAAGTTTACATCCAGAAACACAATTTCATACAGAATATCTTTTATTATGCTGAAAATATGATGATTTTTATTTTAGAACTCGGAAATTTATCAATGGGTGGTTTAATATCTGAAGTAAAAAAGTTACACGATATGGCGTATCAATTGGGATTGGAAGAGGCGAAGGAGATGACCCGTGGAAAATATTTAAACATTTTCAAGCATAAATAACAGAATTTTGTCCAAAGAAATTATATGTAAGAAAGTGGTAATACATGTTTTATTAAAACATACAATATTAAATAAGCTACTAACCTCTTAATGTACAATCAACAATTTTCTAGAATCCATCTTGTGTATTTCTGTATATTCACGAAGACTGAGGGGAAGTTGTTGGTCATGCTGCAGTCGGAACCGTACGATAAAATGCCTAACTAAAAATGATATATATATATATATATATATATAACTGTAGTTTTATAAATGTATTTCATTGTAAATAATCAAATGTAAAATTTCATGAAACGTTAAATATATAAAGTTTTACCAAGAAATATGTATCGCCGTATTTAAATAAAAGGGGACTTCCATTGTATCCTGAACATGGCTCTTCATCCCCTATCGTGCACAATTCGACTGTTGATCCTTGGTTGTAATAATTCATGCATTCTTCAGTCGATACAATCCTCATTTTCAGCAATTGTTGCTTACAAGTGTTCACTTCGATAAAATTTCAATATTTTTAACTTCCTTACAAATACACTCTGTTTCATTGAGTTGTACGTAATCTTTTTACCTTTCTGGCTTGCCAGCTTACCCCATCCGACAAGAATAGGATTCATTCCTACATTTACATATCCATCTCTTGGTAAAAGACACACAGGTTGTGCCGTTACTAATTATTTAGTATTGAAACAAAGGTAAAAATCTTACTCACATTGATCGATATATTTTTCATATAAAAAATCGAAGAATCTTTTAATAATTACCAGTATATTGTATTGATTCTTTTAAACGTAACATCGCTATATTATTCGCAAAAGTATCAGATCGATAGTTGGGATGTTTTATCACGTACGATATATTAATTTTCTGTGTATTGCAATCAGGATCAGTATCAGCATTATACTCACCAACAAGCACAGAATCCCTATTAAAACATCGAAATATCTGTTCGAAGTTTTACCTTAAAAGATGAGAGTACTCACAATTGATAAATACTAGACTTTGCAAGTGCGCAACTGGCAGTAGTTAATATCGTGCGCTGGTTCAAAATTACACCGTTACAAGGATACTTTATTTGCCCTGTGTTACCTATGACAAAATTGTGAAACATCAATTACCTATTATTAATTAATAAATGTACCGTTTGTATGAATAAATATCTCATTTCTGACTTACTTTTAAATCCAATTCTTGCAACAAAAGGGTACATTCCTATAGAGTTAACATCACCATGAACGAAGCTCCTGCCACATTCTGGAATTAGATTCGATCTCGTAAAAGATGCACCATCCTTTTGGGTAAAAAATGAGTTCACCATATTGCTATCCACGTCGCAGCACACTTTTGGTTTTATGTTCTCGTAACCACAAATCGCTTGTCGAAATCTACGTTAATTTTTAAAATAAAAGCTTAAATCATGTCTCTTATCGATTTCGTTTATATTCCAATTTCTTATAAAGCAGCATTACACCGATTTACCTATGAATCGGCAGTAGATTGTGATTCATTAAATTCAGAATAGCGGGACAATGCTCGACAAATGTGCACTTTTTATCGTTCGGACAATTAATCAAATTAATCGAATACGTTTCGCTGAAAACGTGTTGTGTCTGATCGGTGACACTTAATGTACAGATAGAATAAAGAAGAACAATAAAAACTGACGAAAGGAACATCTTTTCTTTGATCAACCGGCGCCGTTTGAAACATATTTCAGACTGTCTTGTTTGGCAGATCCTATTTCGTAACATGCAATGCGACACAGATTTTATTACGTTCAAAGTATTATTCGTTCTTCCGGCGGAAGTCTCATTGTCATGCAGAAAACGGTGCACAAATGCTTGTGCAGAAAGTTTCTAAAGCGATGCTGTTAAACACACACACGCACACGCCTGCACACATCACCATTTTTAACATTACATAACTCGGAAAATACGATTTCTATTAGAAAATATTCTATCTGAAAACCTTATTCGAAAGTATATTTTATTACTCGGATAACATTTACAAATATGTTTATATCCTGGATGAGTATTGCTTAATTGGAATGAATTTAATATGTTCGCTACCAGCACGTACACGTGCGACGCTTAAAATTAATTTACATTTAATTACAAGTTGCCAGATAAATGAAATTCGTATAACCGACGTGCCTGATTAAAACAAAAATAAATCTCAGAGTTATTATTTATAAGGAAAATATTATTAAATATTGTAGAAAAATGCGGGAAATAAAATACGATCGGTGATGGACATTTTGTACTCCAATCCGCTATGATAGCGAACGTATTAAAGAAAAATTTTCTATGATCCTGCATAGTACTTTCCAAACAGTAACGTACTGTACGAGCTAGGATTAACGACGAATTAGACTTATACAAAGAATGGCTAATATCTACAATGTAAATGACGATTTTCATTAGACTCAATGGCAATTTCGACAATATCTGTGCTTCTTAAAAAATCCACTGCTACGATATTGGCCGAGTATTGCCAAACGGTGCTATACCAATTAGTTACATTTAAATTAACTTTGTGCGCCATATCTCGTAGACTTGTCAATCCATTGAAAAGAATATACGTAAGATCCGCGGTCATCTCTGCCATAGCCGATCGAGGTCTTGTTGCGCTATTCCTGCAACCAAATTGTTACCAAGTTTATTTTCTGTCAATATCGTTTGTAATATGTAAAATAGATCCATCGCATTTTAGTTTTATTTTCTAAGTAGTTTACCTATCACTGGTCTCAATTTTATCCAAATATCGGAACAATTGCTCGGTGCTTTGAACGTTTCCCCACTGGTGCAACACATAAGGCCACATGCTAGAGTGACTGTTCACGATTCTCATGTTTTCATAACCGATTATCAATCGTTTTCCAGAAGACCAGATCTCGTTCAACGTGGTGCCCCATCCATAATTATTGGGCAAATAATAATCCCGAAATTCATCTTCCAGATACGCGGCCAATGCGTGGTGATCTGATATGTTATTGAAACCTGTGAATTTACCAGAAACAGGCGATTAGAATGAAAAATAAAATTATTCTTCGTCACGATGGATCGATGATTTAAAGTACTATAAATGGGAAATTATAATGGGACAGTTAAATGCAACTAGACCAAATAAGATTATGGTTTATAAAAATAGATTAAAATTAAACGCATTACCAACAGGAAATTCACGGATATCTATTATCACGATTTCTTCGGTATTGTCGAGGAACTTTTTCACTTGGTCTATGACAGTTTTTAACGAGACTGATCGATAAAATGGTCCATGATTGGTCCACCAAATCTCGTTGGTCTCGTGATAACGTCCCACTCTGATGTCTAAGTACCGTACACCGTGTATCAATTGCCCGAGGATATCTAAATCCTACGAATTTGTTACTTTATTCTGCTGACAATCACGTCGAAGATATTGCAAATTTCAATTCTCTATCTGCCGTATTACATTTATACCTGAGTCACAGCAAAGTCTGAAACGATGCTTGCTCTGTCGTCGTTCTCATTGTACGACGCGGAATCGTGAGTTCCAGGCAGAAATATCTGTTTCATTTTTAAAGGGCCCAGAATATCTTTCCTTTCCTTCATCCATGTCGGCTGAGTTCCCAGACACTTTGTATCTTTTATTTCTTTATCTGCCCACCATCTTACACTGTACCCTGAAAAAAAAAATACCGCCAGAATTAGAGCGAGACCTTTTTCCAAGTACAAAATAATTCAGGTTAATTTATAATTAGAGAAAAATATGAGAAATCAATTACAGACGAATGATAGAAATTTCTGATTAAATGGCGATCCGTTTGCGAGATTAGATCGATTAAAAAATTCTATGACCACTAACTTGTACACCTTTTCACGAAAGAAAGGTTCGAACTAGGTATGAATTCAGCTAGTACTCCGGTTTTCTCGACACCACTGAGACTATTCGGAACAACGGTGTAAATTTCACGTTGATCTCCCGAAGAGCTTTCCTCGAATAGCGAGATTTTGTCTCCGGGCTCGATATTAACGTTATTCCAGTAAATCTCTATCTCTCGAATCTTTGATCTCGAAATTATCGGCGAAACGAGTAAACCAATCCGGGATTGCCCTAAGTGATCGGAACAGTTAAGCTTTAAAGAACAGTTTCGAAGTTATAAAAGAAATATACTTACAATTTTCCCCGGATGAATTGCAAATTCTGGCAAACGATGTCTCGTTAATTATCACCGATAAGAGAACGAATAATATTCTTGTCGTATACTGCGCCATTACCTTTTTGTAATTGCAGAAAGTTGATACTACAGTGATAGCCGTAGTTCTTTGTTTCGTTTAAAAATAATTATTGAAAATTGATCGAACATGTATAAATCTTAGGAAATATTGTTGAGAAATTATTTAAAACTGTTTACTTACGACTGGATTGCAGATTTCTATGCATTTAAAAGATGCATAAAAGTGCAAAGATGCATAAAATGGACGTAATATATACAAAACTACGTTAGTATTCAGAATAGAATATATTCGTTATAATATTTAGTAAGTGAAAAATATGCTTCAGAAATATGAATTTCCACACATATCCATAATCTATTGATGATAAAAAGTGACTGTTAGTAATCTGTTTGGTGCGATACGTTCCTAGAAAAATTCGATTTTAAAACTAAATTAGTAGAACGAGCGTTGCGCGTGACACAAACCGTGGTCGACAGATACGAACTGATTTCTGACGAGTACGCGTCATTTAAATCTGATCAGATATTGTTGGGCCCTTTCGTTATACGAAAATTATAATTGCGACTGATTAGAAATGTAAAACTAAACATGCGGTTTTATCTAATCTAAACGCGAAACATTCATTGACTCTTTACGTAAAATGCCAAAGTTTACGACAAAACGTTAGAATCTTACTGTGCCTTTCTACGTTTCTCTCCTAGTGTAATAAAGTCTATTTAATTTAGAGATCGTTTGAGCGAATTACCATTCGGTTAACTAGGTACGCGATAATTGGAAGTAGAATAAAGAAGAAATGAGAGAAATAGAATAGAAATAGAATAAAGAAGAAATAGGCGGACGAGCTGGAAAGGAGAGAAAAAGATGAAGAACGCGTGGTACTATGATCTTTAAACGATGCAACGTGATTTTGCAACGAATCGTTCTTTTTCAATGAATGTGTCGACTACGTCTACCGATATTTTCGATTGCATTGTCTGTATAAGAAAATTAATTAAATCTATATTGAAATAACAATGTAACTTTGTATCGTATGTTTCTTAGATATGTTATAAACTCTCTCACCTACCAGTTTAAGACCCGCTGCTTGTACAAAGACGTCAATCTTACCTTTCGTAATAATATTTTGCTCGTAGTGTTGTTTCCTAAGAGGTAATTACGTCGAGCGTAACTGCATGAGAAACGACCTTCGCTTTTAGGTCACTAAAGCGTTGTTTTAGCCCGATTCAGACGCGAGAACAATTTTAGTTGCCATTTGCTTTAGAGAATTGTTCTAAAAGGTTCTTAATATCCTGATATTAGCCTTGGAAATGTGTGAATCATAGCGTTAAATATAATATTTTCTGGTATGGAAAACGAGAAGATACAGATATTATAATCTTTCTTTATTATTCGATCGATATTGATATTCTACGAGTTTTATTATCGAAGGAAGCCGATTGAAATGTTAAACTCGTTGTAATATTTCAATATGTATGGCTATGATGAGGATAATACCTGTGATAACACAGGTGGATTAAATAATTCGGTGGTAATATTTATCTATCGTCGTTCATTTGAGTTCTCGTGTATGACCAGTTTGTATCAACCGTCGATAAATCTGCGCAAGTCGATAATATCACAGATAGAATATTTACACTGACTAATTTTAACTGGATTCTTTATTAATTTTTGTGATGTAATTCAAGCTTTATAATTATTAAAAATAATTTAATACAATACTATATTAAATTTTTTAATAATTAATTTGATTTTTTTTTAATGGTATGCAATTGACTTCGTTGGAAACAATTTGAACTGCCTTCGAACGATTATCGTTGCAAACGCGGTTCGCGATCGAAGCTTGTGGTGGTGTCTTCGTCGATTCCAATTTCCAATATACCTTTTAAATTGACGTTAAATATTTCAATCGTTCCATAAATTTTGCTAGTGTTCTTCCCTTGATGCATTTGTGGTTACATCTTGCATTAAACTCTAAAAGTAACGTGATATATTTCTACGATTCTACGAGATATCAATGCTTGTCAAATCGCGGACGAAGTCTAGTCAACGATCAAGTAAAAACGAACATTTCGCGAAAAAATTTTATGGTAACGAATACATTAAAAATATTTTTCTATTTATACCAATTATCGATAATTTCGAGGACAAAAGTACGTTGCATTTATACGTAATTTGGGTGTAACACAAGTTTATGACGTCAAGTACAGACTTCAAATTATTTACGATCAAGGTTATTCATCAAATGGTAAGTGACTGTTTTGAAATTTCCGACATTTAAAGACAATAAAGTTGAGTAAATGGAAGAGTACTTATATGAAGTTATGAAATAGCGATAAGAATTTATTTGAATGAAATACATTAAGATATTTAATCGATTTTAATGGTTATCTTCCATGTTTGCTTGTCGAACATAGGCGGGAAATTTGAAGATCCTATTTGCCTGAATGCCACTTGTAACTTTACTTCTCATTAAATTTAGCCGTTAACGTATGACATGTAATGACACGATATATCCAAAGTTAAACAAATAAAGTAAAACTAATGATAGTTTTTATTTGAAATTATTCGTTTAACTATTAAATAATTACTTATTTGAAATTATATTCAAAATAAATTTGTACGACTTAAAACTGATATTTACTCTATTTGCTTTCCACTGTTAACTTTTCACTCTGTCTACTTAAATTTTGTACTTTTTAACATACAAAAAATTTCAGAAATAGGAAACATAAGGGTGGGATTGTGAATAACGCGTAAGTTCAATTTAAGGACTTTACTCATCCTCCTTTATTACAAAACTGAGAAAAAAGAAAACTTTGCGAGAGTAACAAACTTTTGGCTTATGTGACTAGTTATAATACTCAGCGGCAATACTAAAATTAGTGCAATATAAGTATGTACATTTGTGTGATTAGGTGTGGCGGGTCCGGCAAGGGGTATTAACAGGAGATATCGAAGAAATCGAACGAGTTTCACGTTGAAACTCGAAACGAAAGTACGCAAATAAGTTAGTAAAGGGCAGATTACCGATAAAATTAGAAATTTCACGATCTTGTATGTATGTGATGCATTTTAGGGAATATCATACGAAACGTTCGGATTTCTTATACATTTCTTTTTCATTTTAAAACAATTTTATATTAGATTCTCGTATCTTGACCACAAGAACAATAATAACCGTCTTTCGAACACATATAGCAACAAACGATATAGTGTTTGATTTTTCTGTACCAAATTAGATTCTCAGCCGATACAACTCGTGAAAAGAAGGACTTATTTTTTAAATACACATCGAGTGTCGCAAGTAATCGTGGTGCAGTGTTCTCATTAATCGTATCATAATTATTTCAGAACAATTTTATCTTCGATGTCTCTGGTTTTCTTTTTTCACACCACCGCCAATTTTTCCCCCGGATAGAACCTTTTTTTCTTACACAATCGTTAAAACTCGTATCTTACACAGTGTAAAAACATGTTCTTTTTACGCGTGCGCGTGCATCATCGTTTTCGCCGTAAGAAAGTTGACAACGACGTTCGCCGACTCTTTCTTTCCGCGTCGTAAAATATTCGCGCGTTACTTCTTTCACCTCACAGGCAATCAGACTTATTTCTTTCATTCATCTCAATGCTCGCACGTTCGCTACTTTTTCTTCTTTAACAGGATAAAACGACAACTTAACTTATTTCGGATTACAGGGGTACGGTTTTTCATCGTTATCGAATATTGCTAGCCCATAATTATTATTATTATTATTATTCGTTATTTCTTTCCTACAACGTTCCTCGTATCCAGTAAACTCATCGTTCAAATGATCTACGCGCGAGACAATAGTTTTGCGTGATTGATTATCGACAATGTGATTGTTACAATTTCACTCGAAGAAAAAAAGTCAATTTCTAGTAAAATATGAAAGAGATTCTTATCGGTATGCACGGTTTATCATTTGAATTTTACGTCGAACATCTTTCTAAAACGTTATAAATCCCATTTTCTACTAAAACGAGAGGAAGATCGAAATATATGTAAAAGTTTGAGCGTCGCGACACGAGATATTTTTTTTATAAATTCGGTACAATGATATTATCAAAATTAGAATAATAATTCCAATGTTATTCCCATGTATCGGAATGTGATCAGTTTCTATAATATCCATTCATCGATAATAATTAGTCGATTTGGGCGAGTTCGCAACACAGATAGCGGCGTAAAACCGTGTATAAATACTAAACTAATTCGCTATTCAATAATCTCTGTCTTGGAAGACACGGTATGGCAGGATTTTTTGATTAGGAATAACGTTTCTTATGGAAAGGTCTGGATTTTGGTTTCTCCTCGCGTTCTCCGGCTCATCTCTTCGATATTATCCTCAGAATTTCAATGAAATCTTCACCCATTATCCGTCAGTTCTATATAACATTTCCTCTATCGATCGTTCGATTCTATTTTATTTTTTTCATTTGAGAAAATTGCAACACAGTTAGGCGATATCTCATGTCGTAAATATACATTTTCAACAATTCTGACGGATAATGGATTACGCTGGAATCGCGAAACCTTTCGAAAAACCGAGGGGGAACGTTTGAGAGGATTCATCCATACGGGATAAATAATAAATTATGATTATCTATTAATTAAGGATCAAGCGCCCTCGGGGAAAGCTTTTATCGTTCACGAATAATGTTCAAATGTCATTCGACAAATTTCTGACTCAATTTCGTATAACGTGATTTTTTAAATAAGTAAAATTCATTAAAACAATTTCTTTTAAATTAGATTAAAAAAAAAAGAACGGAAACATTAGACTTATCGATTTAGTTACATTTCTCACTGTGTTCTATACAATGTGAAAATGTACGAAGCACAAAGTTATCAATGATTTAAAATCTTCCGAATGGATTTCATGAACAATATATTTATTTATATATATGAATATTCTTTTTTTAAATGCAGTTTAACACGGGCGATCTAGTCAATGTCTCGGATGACTATTGACGACAAATTGGCGGCTGACGTTGTGGCGGATATGTGACAATTCTTACGAATTAACGAAAGTGCTACGAAGTTGAAAACGGGTTGTTCAATTCGTGAGATTCTTCTGCCTGAACACGGCACACGCCTCGACGCGCACTTTCAAACCAAAAGAAAAACAAATTCCTCTTTTTCGCAGAAGACAGAAACATCCCTTGCATTCCATACGAAACTATTTTTGCAACCATCGTTGCTTTCTATTGCTTCGAGAAATGTGTGAACGAAAAATCACGCGAGATAAAATCGCAAGTAGCATGCTGCATCATAGCGATATTTTACTTTTCACGATGTCGCTCTTATTCCCTATTTAACGAGTAATAAACTCGATGATCCACTGAGCGAGCAAAATAATTCGTTGCTAGAGGAATAGCTTCTTAACTTCTATGTTTAACGATCATAAATAAAAAAGAAAACGAATATCGAATAATTAATTAGAAAAAAAAAACGAACAGCTGTGCTCCGATTGTACACGATCCTTAAAAGGAAAAAAAGAAGAAAAAGACGAAGAAAAGGAAATTATGTATATAGGTATTCGTTAGATCGTTATATCTATAACGTTTTATAGTTTTTATCGTTATACGATATAGTATAGTTCGGTGAATCGTTATACGCGTATACATGCTGCTTATTATCGATATTATATACTTAAGGTAACAAGGTCTGTATAAAATATAGGACTATGCACCTCGAGTTCTTCTTTCCCCTTTTTCTTTTCTGTATATCGAGAAAATTGAAGTTTCCTGTCGCTTTTGGTTACGTGTGGTAGATGAGTAGAAGAATCTTAAATATCCGAGCAGTCTGCATAAAAATACGCCGGAAATCGATCGGAAATTAACGTTAACATTTTCCTTCGATCGATTATTTCCATAAGGATAATTGAGGGATTCGATGACGGAAAAACGTGAATTTTATCAAAAAGAAATATAAACTAATGAAAAAAAGAAGTTTCAGATCGGACTAATCAAATTGTTTATATTCAAACTATTATACGATATTTATCGGTGTAAATTTTCTTATTTATTTGTAACGTATTGGTGTTTAAACGTTTACGAAAAGCGGTACATAGATAGTATAGTTTCCATAGTACCGTACATAATACTTTTCTTTTCACAGCCTCTCAATTATCCTTTTCTCTTTCTGATTTCCGAGTTCAAGCTGTATTATAATAAGTTTAGTCTTGCAGGCTATTCGCGATCCAGGAATCTTGGATTTCGAATCTTATCTCGTTAAACTTCTCTAAGTTAATTTTTACGTTGTACCTTTTTTTATTGCTCCTAGTACCTTGAGACGATAGAAATTATTTTCTATGGTTTCTTGCTTGTATATTTATATAGTTTGATCGTGCTTAGGCAGTATTCGTTTTACGTAATTTTTTTCATTAGGAATCTATTTATACGAAGATGTTTGAAAAAGAACCTAACGAAACCTGAAGAAGGCGTTGGAACGAATCTTAAAAAAAAAATTACTTTTACGGTTAAACATAAATCGAACGTCGATCGATTGAACAATCTTGGTGATTTTACGCGTCAAACAAAACCATACGTACAATCGTTTATCTTACATTTAACGTTTCAACGGATATCAAGAAAATGAGAAATTGATCAAAGCTTTTGGATTCGATCCAAACTCGCGATAGTAATAACTAACGATTATGCTCGCTCTTAATCTCGAAGAAACCAAAGAACGTTCAACGATTTATAATCTATAGATAATGTTATTCGACACTCGGAACTGAAACATAATTTCCTCTTCCGATTCCCAGATCACGCTTTTTTTTCAGAAGAAGTGGCGCTTCAATTTTAGAAAAAAACACATCGAAAATGAAGACCGCCGGAACTATGTACAGGCGGTTGCAAAGGTTCTTACGATACTCGTAATTACCGCGAATATTTCTCTATCGAAGGCCAGTCGTTCGAACGAAGGAATATTTGAGGCGCGATATACCTATACAATTTAAAAACTAAATCTTCGGTGTCAGTCCATTGAAATTCTACTAGACGCGGCGCGCATTTTTTTCTTGTGCGTACATTCGCGCACCCTATACATACTATATGAACGCTTACAACTAGTACCGTAACTAGAACTATCACAAATTCCGAAGTGGCCTGTCTTTGTTAATCAGTTTCGTTCGATGAACAACGGCCAAGCGCCACGTTCAGAGAAAAAGGAAAACGACCCTATAAAACCAAGTAGCAAAAAGAAAAATACTGAATCAACAAGACCGTATACGTTGCTATAGAGCGTGGAAAAGAAAAATAAGGATCCAAGACGTTAATGTTATCAATGAAATTATTTCAACGAAATATTTTACTCACCGAGAAGAATAGAACACGTCTGATCGGTATAATACTCAAAGAAGGAAAGAAACGATCTGAGAATACGAGTATATGGAACAAAGAGTACGTAAGAGGAAACAACATGGTATCGTAATTATAGATTATCGTTAATATCAGAAAAAATGATAGAAAAGCAAGGAACTTTCTTTTCTCTTTGCCAAGGAATATCTCCAAGTATAATTTCT
Organism: Bombus bifarius; assembly: GCF_011952205.1. Lineage (NCBI taxonomy): Eukaryota > Metazoa > Arthropoda > Insecta > Hymenoptera > Apidae > Bombus > Bombus bifarius. The sequence goes on along the minus strand of NW_022884413.1, from coordinate 75,882 downwards.
TTCTCTAACTTCGATGCGACATTCGCGCGATTGATGAGCGAGTTAACGTTACTGTTCGTAAATATCCAATGATCGGATTTGATGGATTTATAGTACACGTATGAGTATTTTGTCAAAGTATACAATTGCCTATAAAAAAATAAACATTTCTTGCAAAGGAACAAGTCGTATCGAAGATAATTTAGCAAATTATTCATCCGAATGAATAATACGAGTGAGAAAAATCTTGGAGCTTTTCTCCTAAACACCCTGTACATTCAGGAAGCAGTGCAGTCGGTGAGATTTAAACGAAAGTCATCAGAGCAAACAGCACGACTCACGCCCGATGTTGCTTCGCCTCTTTTACGACTAATTTATCGATTTAAAGCGTCGAACGACGCCTTCTGAACCTGCTTCACCGTGGGACACTTCACGGAAATTCATCCTCGCGCTAATTAACCGTCTATGATTACTTAGTATAGGCAACTAAGGTGCTGCGCACACGCTTCGTAGCGTGTGTGTGTCTACGTTTCAGTGCTGCTCGCTAAATTAGGATATTTGCCTGCGAAACGAATTAAGAGATTTCTTTTACTTGACTGATCGTTCGTCGACAGACTCGACAAGCTAGGCTTGTGCTCACCCTGTTCATAGTTACTAAATCTAGATCCAGAAAATCTATTTATGTACACGAGAACCGATACAGATGCGTATCGCAAACGTAATGCGCGATTGGACCACATTCTAACATTCTAACATTCTAACATTCGATAAATTAACGCGAGAAAACACGACATATTGGATTGGCAACTAAGTGATTGCGGATTTTGTCATTAGATGGTATTGACAAAACCCGCAATCGCTTAGTTGCCAATCCAATATGTACATCGAAAGTTGTATAGGTCGTGTGAAAGCGATCAGTGGCACTAGGCCGCACTGTGAACCTCTATCTATCATCTTTTTTTCTTCTTTTTTTATTTAGTCTTATTACCTTTCGCTACTTTACTTCGCACCTGATTGTTTTTCCAGTCTATTTCAAAGAATGTGATCTAATATCTGATAGATAGAAAGTGGCGTGTGTACTAGATCGAAACGAAAAGGACTCGGATTAACCTATCGAGAGGTGCCAGACGATTTACGCTATTTAAATCTAACATTTCCTTAACGACGGAAAGAACGTGCCAAGAATTTGACTAATGTGTTTTTCGTCGACGTTTGAAAGAATGAAATTTGAAGAAATTGAAGGAGGATTGTTAGATATAAATGGCATTATTAATTAATTAATCAATTACTCGCTCGTGTTCCAATAAAAATACCGTACGATTAATCGATAGAAGAATATCATAGAAATACTTTTCGTATCTTTGAATCGCATAGCAAACATTTGCGAAGTATTTATTATTATAATATAGTTTAATTTACCTTCGTTAAAGTCGCGTCCATGTAATTTTTATAAATCGTTCCACTGCCTAGAGTTTAATGGATCAAGATCGTAGATCCTTCGTTTAATGATTCAACAATTCAGTAATAGTGCTGTTAACGACTCATTAAGGAAGTTAGTTCTAGTTACGGCACTGATCACCTGCATCAATGAAAAACTCTTCCCCTCGCGCGTTTCCTGATGGAAACACGTGCTTCCACGTATCGGGAAATGCACGCGAAACGATTTCCTGCCTTCAGGCACTAGGCGGCAATAATAAATACTTTAATAAAATCGATCACCCACATAGAACGTAGTTCACTGCTTTTTTTTTTCTTTTTTTAGTCTTTTATGCGTTGGCCCGGCATTCGATTTTCGATATTCCCTTTCCCTTTTAATTAATTTTTTAATTTTAGTTCATATACACCCTAAGGGTTCTATATTTTTCTCTTATTCATTTATTTACTTACTTTCCACAAACGTTGATTCGATACAAGTTTCTCTCTCTCTCTCTCTCTCTCTTCCTCTTCTAGTTATTCGAAATGTTTATTCTCTTTTATTTACACGATTTTTAAATTTCTACTTATTGCAACGTGTAAAAAATAGTCGTTTATTATTCAAACACGAGGCTCACGATAAATACACACGATTAATGCCCATTAGAATATTTTGATTTTCGAGAATATTATTATACAGTTTCCAGTCTCTCTTTCTCATTAGCATATTTTAGTGGCAAAATTTTAATTTCGTTTTTACACATTTTTTTTCTTTTTACTTCTTTAGTTTCTTCTTCGTCGCTTTTAATATCATTATACACATTGTCGATATCATGGAACACAATGAAAAAGAGAGAAAGAGAGAAAAAGACCCTTCCTGAAGAATTTAGTGGAATTAGTACGTTAACGATTAACGTTTCAAACGTAGCATCGAAAAATATGCAGTCAAATATGAGAGAAAATGGATTCGAGGATCAACAACGAGGAATAAAATATTGTTTCTACAATTTCGATCGCATTGGTCTCTTTTTTTTTTTTTTATCAACGTAGACAACGTTCGACAAGCTCAGAATATTCCAATTTATTTTAGAATCTTTAAATTGAAATCTTTCTGCCTTACTAGTTCTTAAAAAAACGTGAAAATTCATAGTAAATAAAAGATAAAGATCCCCCGGAGATATGAAAAAACATTTTTTTATAATATGAAAAATATTTTTCAATATCGCATGCGATCGAAACTTCAAAATCAATTTTTTCGTTACACGTCGTCGTTCGTTCAAACTCCATTTCATTTGACTAAATATTTTAGGACACCCTAGTATATACAATGCCGCGAATTTAAACATTTATCCTCTATTATTTATTGGTCTATGATTCGTCTAATTATCGAAATTTCAAGGAATATCGAGCCAACATCGTTCCTACATCGTTCTATCCGGATACGAATCGTTATGTTAACATTATTATCACTATTTGTTACACAATAATATATACAACGTGTGCGATGGTGAACATCTCAGGACTCGATTTCAAGGATTCTCCTGTACGCGTTATTTACTGAATATTGCCTTATCTGAAAACCGGTATTTCTGTAATCAAATAAATTTGTTCATTAACAAACACATCTTAATCCTGCTTCGCGCTCTAACTCATTCTTTCATCCAATTAAACTTTTCTAATTGTCGATTATAGTTGTCGACGGTTTTAATAACATCCGATGCTTAATCTCATCAAAGATTGGCGCAAGGAAGATTTAGTTTAATTTAAACAACTGAATCAATTCGCAACTAGTTAATTCAAATGTTTCCAAATTAGAACGGTTTTCAGTAAATAACAGCGTATCGATAGAACCGTATGCACATAGGTCGAGAAGATAAAGACGGAATAGTTTAGAAATGGTTGCAACAACGGGGCAAACTCATTGTGATCGGCCATTAGGGTACATAACGTGTTCGCGATGCTTCCTAACTAATCGTAAGTAAGATTGCTTGTTTCCATTCGACTGTTCTCTATTCCTTCAAGAGATTATTCACACGGTTGCACGGTTTAATCTTAAAACGAAGAAAGTTCTATGCTTTTAGAATCTCGTATATCTGTGTTGGCGAAGATATTAAACCGCGGAGATCGAATATCTCAACGATAAAACACGACTATCTCATATCGTTATTATTCTTTTAGTAACGTTTTATCCTACGTAATACCTGCCTGACTGCTAATCGTAGGGTAGTTTATGGTAAAATTAATTTACCACGCACTTTCGTTTGTCAAATATTTTCCCCGTTTAAAACCGCTTCGTCGGTTTAAAAGTCTATCTATCCTTTTTGAAGGCTACGGCGAGTGAAATTTCACTGTAGCCCGCTTTATCTTAATATCATCGTGCTGCAATACATAATACTACTGAACTAACTGCTGCGAACTATTCGTCTAACGTTGAACGATAATAATACGTTTAGTCCAGTTTGTTTGACTTGGTGAACTTTTTAGTTAAAGAAAGATGTGCTGCGGTGAACGAACGTCCGTGTATGACAACCGTTAAGGGTTAAAATAGAAAATGAAAAAGAACGAGAAGGTACATGGTATTCGCGCAGGTCAGACTTCCGACTATGTGCATCCTTATTCGCCGTTTTTCAAATCGCTATCGTTAATGTTAAAGCTAGCACGGATAAATTACGGTAAATATTTGACGAAATCGAACGACATACCGCTGAAATATTGCTAAATTAAAGGAACTTCTATGCGTGCGCTAGCAAACGATTAGAATTAGTAATAACGGGACACGAGCTACGCTCGCGAATCGAATATAAAATAAAAATAAGTTAAATATTTACATATATGTATAAACATAGAAATTATAATAATAATAATAATGGTAATAATAGTAATAATAACATATGATATATTTATAATATATATACTCTTTTATCTGCGTGTGAAGTTGATCCAGGTAAACGAAAGGTTGCAATGCATGATACGGTACGTACAAGGTGTTCAATTTTTATCGATTCACATAAATGTTTAAAAAATTATTCGCGCCACCGTAATACACTTTTATGATAAATATACGAGAGAATTTCAACGAATATCGTTATATAGTGAAAATGTTCAAGAAATGAAAACTTATGGTTTCTTTCGTTTGCTTTAAGCCTTATGCAATGCTGATTAAATCGTGATTAATCCGTGTTACCATTCTTAATCGATGCAACGATGTAAGTGTACATTAATACTGTGTGCGAGAACGTGTACGCTTTGTCAGAGATTTTGCATCGATCACCTATGTCTCGCGAGCGTCTACGACTTCTACAGAAAAGCAGAAAAGGAAATCAAATGACGTTCGAAAAAAAAAAAAAAAAAAAAAATACGTACGAAGTTACTACCACTTTGGCGTACTAAACAAATTTAATACTACTACAGACCATTCGAAACGATCAAACTGGACAAGAAAGAACACCCAGTACATAACCATATCATAAATTCTCTTTCACGAAATGGACTCGAATTTTAATACCTCGGGCCGACTCAATTCGTGTCTCCATTCGATATAATGAAAGAGCGAGAAATCGGAAACGGAGACTGTTATCGTTCAATAACCGGAAAGAACATAATCTTTCTGGTGGACGACTTTTCGCAACGTCCGTCGATAAAAGCCTCTCTGGAACTTCTGTCTGTACCTGCGCCAATGTATTCGTGCGCCATGATACGCGTACACCTTTCTGTCCCCTTTTTCTTTCATTCCCCTTGCGAGTGTGTATGTCGATCGGTCAAAGAGTGAATATATATATATATATATATATACTGCAGCCGAAAAAATACTTATCCGAACGTGTGCCTATTATGTGTACATATATATTCATATATATATATATGATATATATATATATAATATATATATGTGTATGTATGTATATATATATATCATTACAATAAAATAGAGATATACTCTTTTTCTGTCTCTTAGATTTCCTTGGCATTTACCGAAGCCGCTATACACGCTTACAACGCTTAACTATTCTTTATACGTTTAATTATATTCAGTACTTATTGCAAGAAGATTGTTGGCATGCTTATTGCAAGTGTTTTCTTTTTTTTTTTTTTCTTTCTTTTCTTTTTTACCTAGAACAACGTATACGTTGCACGATGGAAACGCGGCTTAGCGCGCATGTGCCCCCGGAAGTATAACCATTATCTTCCTCCGCGAATAAAATATGTGTACACGCGCACACGGGCACGACTCGCGTAAACTATATACGTATTTCTGAACAAGGAACTCTGGTATGCATATGTGTACTATGTACGTGCGGAGGGGGATCAGTGTGTCTGTCTATGGATTCTCGAGCGCTCGACGATCGCCTAAATTACCCCCCTCCCTTCCCTTCCCTTCCCCCTCCCCTTTATTCAATCTCTATCTCTATCTCCTTTCTCTTTCTGTCGGCTTCCGGTCGACTCTGTCCTATGAACACAGTCTGGGATCGATTCGTGGACGAAATGGGGTGGCGGTGCATCGCCGTGCAGCTGCTTCTTTGCCTCTCTTTTCGATCGTTCTTTCATGATGGAACAAATCGCAGAATGAATCGGAAGTTTCTGGAAGGGAATACGATTTAGAAAAAGATCACAGAATGGACGTAAAACTGGGAAATGGCTCGAGCATTTTCATCAGTTGACTTTATAGATCGAATAAAGGGAAAATGTAAGAGTTTCTTAAATTTTGGAAGCATTCTGTTGTCAGATTGCGAGTATAGAATTTAGCAAGTGATTAATCAATGTATACATCCGCATAAATTTTATAAGATTTTAGTGAAAGTAAATTCGTTTGTTTAATAGAAGAGATCAGTAGCACGAGTTCGAATGGTATGTTGTTTCAAACTTTTGCAATTTCTTCAACGATTCTGCTGTCAGAAAGAAAGTAAATCAATGGATTCGATATGTCGCGGTGATGTAATATCTAATCAAATTATTTTACCGTTTGGCTGCACCGCCAGATTTTCTTGGTGATCCAGAGATCGTTTCGCGAATAGCATTTTTAGTCCACCATTTTTTTTTTCATTTTTTTTTCGGAAAACCTGACTGACGTCGTTCGTATAAAAATGGAAACGAACTCTGCTTAATTTTGGAACCTTAGAGTATTGCAACAGTGTGAAAAAGAGGGAGTTTTCTTTTTAATTCATGGTATTGCTAAGTCTTCCTCTCTTGATAGAACGTTGATATAGATATGTATAAGCATCCATAAATCTTGACACATCGAGTCCCACTTGGCAAATGGAGCACGACAACGCGATTCGATGAGCTTTGAACTTTCGATCGGTCGTCGCGTCGTTTTGAAACGGTCGACGAAGAAAGTACCTACGACGCGAATGTGTCTTCTTCCACTTTCTTCTTCGCAAAAACTGCGCGTGAATACAGTGAATTCATTGTTACTCAGCATTTCCAGTCGTTTATGCATCGAAGCATACAATCAAATTACTGTTATCTGTAGAAAAATGTTTTCCTTCGGAGTCTCTTGAGTCTCTTTTATTTCCGTCTATTTTTCTGGATCTAATAACTAACAGTCAGTAATGTTCCCTTTATAAAAATGTACACAATCAAAAATTTGATCTTGGACGAGCACCAAACTTGGCAAGTTTAGACAGGGCAGTTTCGAACAATGAGTTGATGAAAATGCAACGAGTATCAAACAACAAAGAATTCATTGTACCTGGGCTTACGAACTCTACGCAACTTCGTACCTAGCACATATAATTAGTCAGTTCTTTGAGCGGCAGGAGACTGCAAGTTAACAAAAAAAAAAAAAAAAAAAAAAAACGCGTGTCCCTAAAACATTATCTACTAATCTAGAGAGAAAAAGTAGAAGAGAAACAGAAAGAAATATCCATGTGAAAGGACGAAACGAAATATAATCCTTTCAAGGAATGAACAAAGTTCGTAGGCTTGCATGGCCGAGGAGCTAAGAGCTTTTGGTTACGCTTTCTAAGAAGAAAAACAAAAGAAATCAAAGAAAAACATCGCGTCTGATTGGACTCTGTCTTCAAACGCTTTTGGTTAAGTTAAACATTATACATACTATTAGCGCTCGGTTAGAGCGAAGAACGTATGCACGAAAAGCTGTGAAGATATTCTTAGTCGCTCGTTGCCATTAAGGTCCTAATTGGAAATCAACGAGCACCGACAGACGAATCTTTTCAAGTGTCGTCCTGAACTTGTCAGGCTGGCAAGAGACAGAAAAAAAATCCTTGCCTATTCCCGTCTGCCGAACTCGTTGGGCCCTCGTTTACGTTTCATTGCCCTGAGTATCCTTTGTACATCGTACCTAAACGAGTTTGTGACTTGCCGGGGACTTGTCCCGGACGAATACACTTACGCCATTGAAAAATTCGCTATTATAGACTGACCGTAGAACTTCATCGATCGAGGGGTACGTCCTCCATGTTGGCTACATTACCGAAATGCTGGAAGCCATTCTTAAAAATACGTCCCCTGCTGGTGCCGGCTTTCGTCTGATCCAACAGCGTCACGTTGTCCTCGAACTCCTTTACCCACCTGGCCGTCTCGTTGCCCCAATGAAATCTGATAGGAGCTGCGTGATGATAGGGCTTCTTCATACCCGAGTTTCGGCTCTCCACACCTTCCATCGAGTGGTAGAACGATTTCTCGTAGAAATCTTGGCCAAGAAACGGCTCCAGCTCTGACACGATCTCCATGAACGTGGGGCGGTCGTTTGGTCGCCACTTGAAACACTTCTCCATGATCTTCTGGATATTTTCGGGACAATTACGTGGAATATTTAGAGTCCCTTTGTGCAACACATGGCTGAGCACTTCCTCGTTAGAGAAACCTTGGTAAGGAATCTCTGCGAGAGTTAAAATCTCATAAAGAACCACACCGAACGACCAGACGTCAGAATCTGACGTAAACACACCGTCTGACAGATTCTCCGGTGCCATCCATCTGATCGGAAGAAGGCCTTTCCTACCGATTTTGTAGTAGTCCGTTTCATAAACGTCTCTGGCCATGCCAAAGTCACCGATCTTGCACACCAAGTTCTTCGACACCATGCAATTCCGCGCAGCTAAGTCTCGATGAACGTACTTCTTCGATTCCAAATAAGCCATGCCATCGGCTATCTCAGCCGCCATCCTCATAATTCTGCAGGCATCCGGCACGAGATGGGTGTCGCGAATCCGACGCAGATAGGTCTTCAGATCTCCATTCTCCATTAGTTCCATGATAACGAACGGGGGGTTCTCGATGGATACCACGCCGATGAGCTTAATTATGTGAAAAGTCGAGAAGTTCTTCATTACCGAGGCTTCGTTCAGGAACTCGTTCTTCTCCCTCTGACTAGCCGTCTTCGAAATCGTTTTGATGGCCACTGGCGTAGTTTTGTCGTACACTCCTCTATACACCATACCAAAATTGCCCAAACCAAGTTCCTCCAAGATCTCCACGCTTTCCCTGGGTACCTCCCACTCGTCGATCACGTACTTTGTTTCTATGTAATCAGGGTTTACGCTGGCGATCAGTCTTTCCTGTTTCTTCCTCTTCTGATGATGCCTCAAAACGACGAGTAAAATGACGAATACCATAGACAGAACACCAAACGTGAACAACGCTATTAACGTGATGGGTGTGGTGTTGCTCAGACCTATGGAAAAATACACCACGTTCGAGAAGTTACCATCACCGGCCAACGACGTGGACTTCATCCGTAAACTGTATTTTCCAGGACTCAGGTTCTTGATCAAGTAACTGTTGATGGTATCTTTTCGTCCAGTTCGTGGGATGCACTCGGTGCTCTTCTTCGCGTCTTTCACGTCCAAGTTGGTGTATTCGATGGTGTATGAAACGGTGAGGGCGTTAGGATCTTTCACCAGGTCCCAAAAAACCTCAACGATGGTGTTGTTAGTCACCTGCACCTTCACGTTCTTCACGTCATCCGCACGATTCCGCTTCCTCGTTCGGGTGTTCGTGTACTGAATCGATGAGCACATATTCGACTCGTTGACTTTGACGCCGCACGCGGCTATACTGATGATGTAGCGCGAGTAATGGCGCAGATTCTTGATCACGAACGAATTGTTTCGACCGCTAACGTTGTACGTGACCGCGTGCTTGTCTAACACGTTCCCCGTGGACTTGAATGCATCGAATCTGCTGGATTCTTCCGGTCGAGGGGTGGACAGATTGTTCGCCAGCTCGTAGAACTGATTGTCCACAGTGTTGTAGGAGTTGTACACGCAGTAGTCCTTCCAGCCGGGTGATATGTAGCTGATAGTCGTGTTCTCGTGGCAGAAAATCTCGAACTTCTTCGACGTGACGATATTCCTGCTCGTGCTCTTCGAGCAACACGAAACCCGATTTACCACTGGCGTCTTCACGGTTACGTCCGGCACCACTTCCTCAGATTCCAGTTCACTGTCTAGCGTATCGTTGCAGTAATCCCTGGACGAGATTAGATTCTCGTCTTCGTAGATCATGACGCTAGAGACCATGTAGTATCCTATTGGCCCATTAGGGAACAGTGGCGGTTCCCACTTGACTAGAATCTCAGTCTCGCTCAAGGCAGTGGATACTGCGTTCATCGGAGGTGATGGAATGGTGCTCTTCGTCCTGAAGAAGATGATTCTCGACTGACCCACTGGTCCCACGAACTTGGTGGTCCTGGCGTTGAACGTCTTTACGTATACCGCGTACATAGTGTAGGGCTTCAGATTGCTGATATGCTTCGAAACCGTTGTGTTCCATTTAGGAATATCTACGTCGACTATCTGCCAGGTGTTGTTCCACCCGCAAGCGTTCATCTCGTACGTGATGTTCTGATTTTCCGTCTCAATATAATTCAACAGGTAACTGAGCAACTGCTGCCCTTCCGGTGGCTTGTAACTATCCCACATCAAATCCGCGTAATCGGGTCCCAGATTTTTAACCGTGATATTTATATTCACTATATCGCAAGCCACTTTCTCGCCATTCGATTGCGGCTGTATTTCCAGGTCGGTGTAGTTCGTGATGTTCACCATTTGACTGAACTGTATGATCTTGGACAAGCAGAGCTTTGGATTGTAATGGAAAAAGAGTCGGCCATTTTCGATTCTGATTTCTTGCCCTGGTGGGAACAGGCTGGACAGATTGGGATTGTCCAAGACGGATAGGCTGGCGTTGTTAATGTCCAGTTTCTCACCCTTGATAACCTTGAGCTTTTTGAAGAAATTCAACGAGGTAATGGGGAACGAATGAGTGATCTTGACGTACTCGGTAATTTCTTCGACTCGACCGAATGCGTCGCTTAGTTCGTTCATTATGTTCGGATTTCCATTTCGAATTTGGAACTCCAGCGCGCCTTTCACTACGGTTATACCACGGAAGCTCTGGGCGTCGGAGATGTGGCGGATCAGAGCGCCGTGGCCGACCTTCCGGCAGCTGTTCACGCAAGCGCGACACGTGGTCATCTGTAATTAGAACCAAGTGTTATGAATGGTATGTGTTACCAGAAATACATCGATACCATTTGTAGAAGACACTTGCTATAGGAATCTAACTGATTTCTTATTTTAATTACTATTAACTTAAGTTAACAACGATCTACGAGCTGGCCGAAACTCACAAAGACCTATTGACATTTCCTTTGTAAATTAAAATCTGCCTCTATTTCCGCACTGTAGCTGTTCAGAGAACGATTGACTTACAATAAATAAAAAAAAAAAAAAAAACTCACACTCGAACAATCTCATAAGCCACATCTTCGATCAGACGGTAGAACGTTATCACACCGTAGTTTGTTGGTATCTCTATCATCTTTGGCCAGCCCACAATTGTCAATTACCATCACCCTTGATCTCTTCAAGTAGAACAAGAGATCTCATCGTTTTATAATTCTATCGGCGATTTAGTATTTTAACACCCGCGCGCGTTCCACAATAACGAACGTTCTCTCTTCTCATCGTGCGTTGAATTAAATATGAAGCGAATGTTCAACGCGACCGGTCTATACCTTACCTTCCCGTTTTCCTTCCTTGATCTCGCAATCTGATCGCAATGTTGGTACACAATAATTAATCGTATGGTGGGATCGAAGTAAAGGACGAGAACACAAAGGAGAATATTTTACGTACATTGTTCTCGTCGAGTGCATCCTCGTAACCATCAGGGCAATGAGTCACGCAGGATCCATTGAATGGTCTCCAAGCCTGACCATCTTCCAGGACATAATATACTCGTCTTAGACGATTCATTCGTACACACTCATCCTTCGTGACGCAGCGTCTCGAGAGATAGGAGTATCTGTGGAACAGATCGTGTCGCGTTTATCCGGCTGCTATAGCTTGCTGGAAACAGTTAGCAGCTCAAGGTCACTGCGATACAATCCCCCCACTATACGTGTTCATAACGTTCATGAAAGAATAGAAAGCATGACCGGCGACTTCCGCTCTCCTTTCCAAAGGAAGGATGCTTCAGAGTTTCAAGAGAAACTTTTTCCATAACTATGGAAATACGCAGCACCTTTGCAGTGGAAAAGACTTTTTCCAGCTATTCCAACACCTATCCATAAGTGTTACGTTGTTCCTGCACGATATCCGATAACTCATACAAATCGTCGGAGAAATAATTCAATCAGTTGGAATTTTGTGCATTCTGTAAGTTAGTTTCACAGGAATTTTGCGAGATTTACTATCGATCAGAGAAAAGTAAGATATACGCGAGGATGTAATCAGCAGAACTTCTCAAAGTTCGAAAGGGCAAATCATACAAGGTATCGCTAAATAATAAATATAAGACTTTTGCGAGAAATCGACGATTAAAAAGAAGTGAAAATAAAGAGGATTTAAGAAAAGACAAAAAAACGAGAGTAACTTTCAGATATAGTTATTTTAAATCGTTGATTAACATTACACAAGAGAGGTTGTAGTAATATATTTATAAAAATAAAATAAATGATATTACCGGTTACCGAACGAAGAATTTATCTTCTGAAAATCAATTGAATTAATTTTGGAAAGAATTTCTGTATAAATAAAAAAAATCAATACAGCTTCCGCAGCATTATTTAAATCGCTCGGCCAATTTTCCACGAATATTTAACGTTACATTTACGAATAAAATTAACGAATACACAATTACGGATTACAAGAGAACAAATTTATGCTATGCGAAATGAACGATAAAAATATTTTTAAAAGAACGAATTTATGTTATGTGAAATTAACGATAAAAATATTTTTAAACAGATAGTATATAAAGGAAGGAGGAAGAAAAGTAAGCTTGCAGAATATAACTCACAGATCACTAGGGCAGGTTTCCACGCATTTCCCCTCGTGCCGATAATGCTTGCATACGTAACATTCGCTTTCCGTTGGACCGTGACACTCGCCCAGACACTGATCGTGACAATCCAGCCTCTCTGTTCTCTGACAATGCTGCGAAGTCCAGCAGTAACCCCCGGGACAGTGGGAACATCCTGTAGCGGTGAAAAGTCGATTAAAACTATGGCTGCGTGGTAATTTTGCTCGTACCTGAACTAATGTATCTTTAACATGCGATCACGACGTTGGGAGGATCGTATACTGGTAATGTCGCCTTGTAGAAGCTCTTAAACATACTTGAAGTCTCGTCACGAGTTCAATTGCTACAGTACGTGCGTTAGGTACATACACGATTCTCCCTTGGGCAAATGTATTGCTTCAATTTGTGACGATTAAAGAAAAAGCATTCACAACAAACGTACGATCGTGATTTCTTAAATATTTTCTATAAAAACTAAATCGTGTAAACTGCTTTGTTCATTTTCTAAGTAATTCTTCTTTTCGTTTTGTTTTTCTCGTTTTAAAGTAAATCATTCGTCAAATAGATCGAACCAAATTATTGAAGAATAAAAACTGAATTTCTTTATATTCCGAAGTAACATAGCGAAGTTTATATTTAGTTCTTTCTATGTTCTTACAGAAACCATAATTTTATAACCATTCCAAACCTAATCTTAACCAAAAAAAAAAAAAAAAAAAAAAACTTCCACAAAATTTTTCCGCCTGTTTTTCATATTTTTAAGTAATCCAATTGAAAACTTTTAACTTACGGTTCAAATCCACAAGAAAAACATTTCGTCAAAGCCCTCGCACATATCTAATTACACGTAAGACTTTTTCGTATCTATGTAGTGGATTTTCCACACTTTTTCTTTACACATACGCATCTAAAATAATGGTCAATGACTTAGTACTACTCCTCCCTATTCTTATACCTCTCATGCTTATATACTATGTTATATGTAGATTGGATTTAATATTCTACCAAACCGTTCTTCGCCTGCAACAGAAATGAAAAAAAAAAGAAAGAACGAACAGCCAATTAGTGCAAAAGCAGTGGAATTTTATACATTAACGAGTTATATACACGGTTATAGAGTATTTTGAATCTGGGCGTAATCCTACGAAGACTTTAATTCAAAGAAAATCTTTTAATTATGAAACCGACCAAACAAAGAAAAGGAAGTTCATTAAGATCACAAAGAATAGAAAGAATAAAAATGAGAGATCAGTAGATTGCCTTTCCAAAGCAAAAAGCACACCAAGCACAAAAAGCAAAGATCTCTGTGTCAGCATTAATCGCTTAATCACATGCATAAAAAAAGCATACAGATTTGTAATTTCAATAAAATCGTATTAAAGAAAAAAAAAAAGAACAAAATTTGATCGTAACAGTATGCTTTATATACGATATGTTGTAAATCAACGAGCTTAAAAATAAGAACATCGGCGTTCAATCTTGCGATTCTTTAAATAATATCTCGTTCTGGCAGTCGAAATCAAGGCTCACGATGAAACCGATATTATAGAAAATAATCAACATTTTGACTTATCGAATGAAAATTAGTCGATTCTGCAAAAATAATTCCACATCTTCGTAATCGGTTGGCAACTAAATGATTGCGGATTTTGTCATTAGGTGGTATTGGCAAAATCCGCAATCACTTAATTGCCAATCCAATAATTAGATACACTACCGCATTGTAATTACGTACCGATTATACGGATATTTTGTTAAAAAAAAAAAAGTCAATGTATTAAACAAAAATTAAATATATTAGAACATTCTTCCATTTTTCCGAAATAAAACAAAACGCGAACGCGAATTATTTTTATCATAAGCCCTTTAATTATTAACACAGCATGTTCGTAACATGATATTCTACTCAAAGAGATTTTCATCAATTGAAAGAATAATAATATTAATCGACTAATAAGTCGATAACTACCAGGGCAAGAGGCTTCCTCCCCATTGTCCTTGATAACATTCTCCCCAGCAGAAACGATGAGGTCCCAGTCGAGGGTGGTGTAACACAACGCCGGATTCTTCTCGATCCGAACGCTGCCCCGTGAGATCTCGGTAAGTTTCTTCAAACCGATCTGCAAGAAAGAATTCCGCCACAAGGCGTCGATTTAGCCCCGATAAAGCTAACTGCTAGCCAGAGGTCGAACGACTGGTTAATTCGATTGACTAATTAACGTCACTTGACCCGCCGAGTCAACTAGCTACGTCCAGAAAGCAAATTGGAGAGAAGCCTCTCTGTCAGGAACGTGGGAAATGATCCGAGCACGTCCATCTACTCGTGTTTTTCGTATTGATCCTCTAACCGGTTCCACTATAACATAATTACTAATTTTCTTTGCTGATTATGATACACTACCGATATGTATTGCTTTGAAGTACGTAATAAGTAAAAAAAAAAAAAAAAAATAATTTACGTTTGTAAAGTGGTTCGTATTTGCAAACTGGTTCGCATTTCAAATTCTTTACTTTACTCGATTGACAAGACATATCTTGGTCTATTTAATGGAAATTGTCTTTCTGTAAAGAACGGGCAGTGGTTCGTAACGCCGAGGTGATTAGAAATAAATTGCAGAATAAAGAAAATAAGTTAGCACACGATTAAGTTGCGAAGGTTTTAAGGATACACTGCCATAGTGTCTGCAAAAAAAAAATGTCATTTCAAGAGAAGAAACAATCTTTAAAACAAAACTTTAAAATAATTAAACTATTATACGATTCTCGAGGCTAAAGTTATTTTACATTTACATATATTCATATTATAAATACATAGTGAAGTTGATTCCATCTCTAACATAGATACATAGTTTATGTTGAAACGAAACTAAAATTTAAACTAGCAGGCTAAAATTAAATTCAACTAAATACTAATCGAATATCTTTTTTAATTATCTATCTGTTGCTTTCGAACAAGAACACCGATCGAATAAAAAACAGAGAATACAGAACGAACTGCGGAAAAATGATATTTCTCTGTGCAAATATTTGCCAGCGGTGTGAATATTGATTTATTTTTAGAAACAACACGCGAATTATTAGCACCATCTCTTTTTTCCAGAGTCAACCAACTTTCTCTCCCTCTCTCTCTTTCTCTCTTTCGTTCTCTCTTTCACCAATACGGCTGGACAATATTTGCTTCGCAAACAGAGCTATTATTCGATCGTCGCTCGTTTACTTTTTCACACCGCGGAAGTAAAAACTTCGCAGCGCAGAATTATAAATCGTACCTACGTAATGCTTACCTCCTGTAGATTCTGCATCTCGTACACCATGAACGCGTAATCGGTCAGCAAGATGTTGCCTCTGATCACCTCGAGATTTGGGAACAGATTGCTGAGAGTCTTCAATCCATTCACGCGATAGAGAAGCAGGTAGCCAGTGATTTCCCGAAGTTTGGGAAAAGTGATCGGTTGAAAGTCCGTCTCGGAGTTATTCTCGATGAGGACGATCTGCAGAAAGCCCTCTATCACGCGACAATCCTTCATAATGCCGAAACCAGACGCGCTGTTCCGTATATCGATGCTCTGGCAAATTCCATCGCCAATCGTCACGTTTTTGTTTGTGACCCTTCGTCGACCCTTCTCGTGAACCACGTCGATTGGTTTTGCGTTCGATTTAGGGAGGTTCGGTAGTTGGCCCGGTTGCTGGGTCAATTTTGCGTTGGCTTCCGTCGACCTGTCGTCATTAGGCAACGAATTTAGCCGAGATCGCTGGAGAGTATCGTAAAATGTACGGCGAGGTGCGATTTGTTCGAATCAGGATTGAAGGTTCTGTGTTTGGGTTAGTCGAAGAAGGTCCAAGTTCTCTTTTCCTTCCATGTACGTGCAATACTTTAAATTTTGTTTCTTTATATATGGGAAGAAATTCTTCTTCTTAGGAAATTGTATTGCTGCTTTGGACAAATAACGATACGTCTTAGAGAATAGTAATTTTTTAAAAAGACAAGGGGGATTAATTTGAATCAATTATGCTTGATTAGGTGTTTTAAAACACTGCGTTTTCAGATAGGCGATAGAAGAAATTAATTACGGTATAAATTACAGACATAGATTAGACGCAACAGACACAGATTAATGTTAACGTAAATTACAGACAAATAGGATTGGGATTTGGGATACGGGAGATTATTCAGCGCAAAAAAGTGCGCAGAAAACGTGCAAAAAGTTTTGTTCTGGGATTCTTCGTTGGCACGCAAATCGACTCTGAAATTATGGTACCTACGCCTCCTGCACGCAGCTCTCCATACATTTCAATTCCGATTTCTCTGCAAACGAGCAACCCTACGAGAAAGCTCTTTTCACGTTTTCTTCTCAATTTTTTGCAAAGAATTATTATTACGCTTTACATAACTCAGGTATCCAAAAACAATTCCCTTCAACCAAAGGTGGGTTAAGGACCCACTAGTAATGGCGTGATCGATTAACAACGAAAAATCCTTGATCAAACAAGCGATCAGCTCTTTTCAAGAGTATATACCTGGAAGCATCGATGGCCCTGTTGCTTCTGTAGGAAACGATCCGCTCGTAAAACGGATCGTCAGAATCGTCCAGGTTCCTCTCGCGACGTCCGTGCCTAGGGATAGCCTTCTCGGTGTTTCTATATGCGTAATTCGCTTCGTATCTGTTCCTGATCTCGTCGTTGTCATCGTCGAGGCTTGTCCTGTACTGAACACTATTTGGTTGGCAGCAGGACAGCAGCGTTGTGGTGGAAAGGAGCACGACCACCAGTAACCACCTCATCTTCATCTTCCTGTCTCAGACAAGACTGTACTATCGAGAAGACGATCGTCAAATCTTCCCAAATTACCCCACCCTTTAACGTGTTTCGCCTCCCCACCTCTACCAGATCGATCGATCGTCGAACAAAGGCCCTCTCTGTGTGTCAAGCGATTCTAAACAGTTTGATCTCAGCCGATGGACCTCGAACAAGATCGAACAACAGACAACACGGTTTCGCTTCTCCTCTTCCAGATCCAAGGAACTCGAACGATCGTTTGCCTCGAGCAGAATCGCTAGTTGCTCTCTCGTTAGACCTTTTTTCCACCTCTGCTCGTTCTCGGACGAATCGTTAGGATCGCGCGAAACTTGCAAATATCATTCTACCAAGAATCGTGACTCAGGCTTCCAGCTATGCAATATATTATAGTTCCGTGACGATTTCGACTTTCTACCTTGTGCAAATGATTAACAAGCACGATGAACTGCGGTCACAGCTGGTTTAATGACTGCTCAACGACCTGGTTTGCGGATCTTCCGGCTTCATGCTCCGTTCCTGGCCGATAGTAAATCGCGATCCTCGATCCACGGTTTTATAGATCGATCTTAGGGCTCTTCTTGCAAGTTCCAATTAGAAAAGCGAATTTTTAAGAAAAAAGATCGACTCGATGCAGACAGCTAGGACTCGGATATAGTCGATCGAATGGTTTAGTTTCTTCTTGTTCTTTTCCCTTTGTTGTTTTCGAAGCCTTTCTCCAGAACCAGTGTGCAAATGCTGGACAAAGCGATGCTCAAAGAAGCTTCTTATTGAAGATGAAGAATTTTCCGCCCCTCATAGCTGTACCAGTGCGACGCCTGCAAGCAATCGAACGGCACAATTGTGACTAGTCGGATTCATGTCCGATTCAGGCAATTCCTGATGATTATTCCTAAACGTTGTTTAGCGGATTGTCGCAGTAGTCGTCGGCAGAAACTAACGAGACTAACCGACCACATAACCCTTTAAGAAGTTTCACACAACTTTTACTCGTAGCACTGTGACGTGTTTACGTATCGTTAGAAAGGTTTCTCTAGATTCAGAATTTGGGGTTTCTTACATTTCCTTATTATCGTATGGCCCGGTTTTGCATTTTAATATTCGTATCATAAAGTTTACTAGAACTTTGAAAAAACTTAAAAATTGAATCTCTCAAATTTCTCCAAGTTAATCGTTATTCTTACTAAAATAAGTGTCAAATATTTGCCTGGACCAAAGATCGCATAATGTGGCAAAGACGTTGATAAACGTTTTAGGATTTCGCTAAATTTTGTATAAGCTTAAAACGTGAACAAGTTGGTTCGCTTACGGGGCATTAAATTGTATTATAGAATGCGGTACCTGCAGTAACAGTCATGGAGCGCGATGATTAAAATCGCACGAGAAAATCGCGTGTCATCGGCAAATTTGCGAACGCCAAGATCGTACACATTTGGTGCTTTGGTTACGGAAATGTAAATCATTAAATTTGGAAATAATTAAGGAGAGTAGATAAAATGACCGGTGATCATGGAGCGTCTCACACCGGTGCACTTAATCTAACAAAGTTGCAGAAAAAGGTGGCGAACACCTGGACAAGGCACAGCTGTTTTAATAAACAGCTTTCACGGGTTACCAGCGAAAAAAGGAACGGAAAGGGAAGAAAGAGAAAAAGAAAGAGAAAAATGACTTGCATATTCATGACGCTGCTTATAACCGTGCGAATGCCGTTTTGTCACGCGAGTTGTAGGATTCACGAAATTTTAACTCGATAAGCGGTGAAAGCATCTCGTAATCTTCGCCGTCCACTTTCTGTTCTTTCGTACTTTTTAGCCACAACCTCCACCCTCGATAAGACGCCCGAAAGATCTCACGATCCGCGCACGCTGTTATATCCATAAACGTATCGCATAACGTTCTTTATAAAGTTACGAGCATAAATCACGGACGGTGTTCAACTTAACAGCAGAGCTGCCCTGCAAAAATTGCAACCACATGGGTGTACCGATTCACTCACAAGCTGAGTGACTCACGAGCTAACAGACACATTGATGAAGGAACTTTTGAACTTGACTTCCGAACGAAATGGAAGAAAAATATGTAAAAAAGAAAAGAAAAAAAAAAGGATAAAAAGAAAGGAGTAAAAAAATAAAGAATTTCGTGAAACCAGACTAGTTTCGTCGGGGTTTCGTGGAATTCTCAGCTCACCGGTGAAGAAAAGATAAAAAACATAAGATTGGAATGGCCAAACGCGTTTTTACTCGCGGGATCGCTAACCTCCAGAGAACTCTCTGTATCATCAGAAATTGTGCGGAAAGAAATCGCTTCGCGCAATATATCGAACGTAATGTTACAGATGTGGACTTTGACACCTTCCTACTCGCATAAATTTACCGACAACTTCAAAGCTGTTGTAAGCGGCGCTTTTTGGTGAAAAGATTTCAAGTTGCTCAAGATTACGTAAAAGGCCGACTTGCGCGTGATAATAACGTGGTAGCTAACTGGATGATGAATACCGAACATTAACTTTTTGCCTGCACTTAGCATTTTTGTTACTCCAGTATCTTGTATGCAAATATTTCCAAAGGAGGAGATTTTTTCCTATATGCAACATAGTTCGTGTGGTTTGCGCAGTAATTGCACGGTTCATTTTTATTTACGTGACGAGTATAATTATGCTCCACTGTCAGGTCTGGGAACAAGTTTTCTGCGGTGAAACCAAGGATCCGCTTCTATATTCATCAGATATCCACTCCTTTCCAGCCCAGAAATTGGAATTTATATCTTGTCAAGTTTGTACGAGGAATGGTCGACACGTTGATGCCTCATTTTGAAGTTTCCATTTCTCCTTTTACTTTTCTTTTTTTTTTTTTCTATTTTTTTTATTTTTACACTCTTCCTTTTGTGGACAGATGAAGATGAGAGGTTGGTTATCGCGAAGAGAAATTGATCGTTTTAATATGGTTATTAGGAATATTCAGGTTGCTTCGAATGGTAATTAGCCTGGTACTTTGACGTAACTAACGATGAGTATCCAAGTTGTTGTAATTTAACGAACAAATTGGAATATGGGTGAAATCTTGTTTGATAAGGTTCAGAAATTTGTAAAGTGTCATTTCACTGAATTAAGCTAGACTTAATGGACAGTAGAATTATTGGATAATCTGCTATCGAGTCACGCTGATTAGATTATTCTGTTTCCTATCATTTCCTAGAAACAAGCAGAGAAAATTACAAGAGGTTTCATAAAGAGGAGAATTCAAAGACATCTCCCTTTCGTCATTGCGGGTAATCGTAAGAAAAATTCTTGAAATGTCATTGAATAAAAATTTGAGAAACAAAAGAAAAAAGAAATCAAACGATCTCGTAATTATCGTATTATCTCGTAATTAACGTATTCGTTGGAAAACAGAAGCCCGTTTTTCTTAAATAAGAAAAGTTGGAGAAGTCGTTTCTTTTATGCAATATTCTTTCCAACAAGATTTGAAAACAACGCGATGGCATTTGCTTCACAACAATTTTAAATGCCATTCATGCAGATAAAAAAAAGTAACAAACAGGAAAGAAAATAGCTTGATAGTAGCTTCGACCGGCAAATTTCATGGTAGCGTAATTACACGGAGGAAAAGGAAGTCTCAAAGGAAGTAGTACAGTAACTGAAAATTTACTACAGATAAAACGACGATAAAAATACTTGAACCCGATCGCAAGAAGAAACAGAGTTCGTTATCGAATTATTCTCATGGTACTTAATTTATCCACTTCATTCTCTTTGTTGAAACCCAATAATTCATCGTATCGGGGAACTTCGATAAACTCGAGGCGATTAATTGAGAGGATTGGCTGATATTCATTTTGAAACAAATTGCGATAATTGCAAGTGTTAATTATATATATATAACTATATATATTGCTGACTATATCGACCGACTTTTCAATTCTGGAGTTGTGTTAAATTTGTTTGACCTCGTTTATGCAAATATCTAAGCAAAACATTTATTCGCTTAGGAAAATTTTACAAATACGTAGGAACACGTAATATGCAAATACATAACTATTCGGTAAAGTAATTATAAATTATAAATTATACTAAGAAAAATTACAGACTGTTAACTCTTGTTCCAGATATTAGGGAGGTTTTGTTTCAACCACTAAAATATTCCACGATTATTATCCTTGTTTGGATATCGTTTTCTGGAAAATATCTCCAATCCTTTGTTTTTTTAACGACTTTCTAATTCTCTTAAAAATGTGTCGCTTGTCACAAAGTGGAAAACGCGATATTCAAATTATTTCTCTTTTCGACGAGCCTAGATAAAACAGCAAAAATACGGTGATTTTACGAAAGTAAAAACGAAACTAAAGTGAACGACCTTATCAAACGGTAATGGAAACATTCAGGTGGCTTTTAGTTCGACTAAAAATGTTCATCTTCGAGTAAATCGTATACTTATTGGTTTCTCTCGTGAATACAACGTAATTTAGTATGCAATTTAGGTTGCACCTCTTTAACTTCCTCCTTGGCTCCTTCTTCTTCCTTTTCATATTAAGAAGTAATGCCGAAGTAAACAGATTTGTTTTGATCTTGCTAAGAGTACTTGACATTTTCGAGTATTTGATTTGCCCTGATATCAAGCCATTCCAAATTTCCGAGATAATACACGCACTTGAAAAACAGTTCATAAGAAATTCCACCAAGTGAATGGTCCATACGTTTCTCGTGCTCGTAATTAAATCTTACGAAAAACTCGGGTGGTCATGAAGGAGCCCGAAATCGTACGAACTGGCATCATTCCGCCCATTCATAAGTTGACGCGGCCCTGATAACGAGCTGATAAACAGCGGATTGGCTCGTGTCTGAGCCCTCGTTTCTTATCAGCCACTCTGCCAAGGAATTCGTGACGATACGTGATCTAGACGACATGAATAATTCGTAACGCAGAGAAGTACGTCGTCGAATTTCGTTAGAGAAATATGTCCACTGAAAATAGATCCCTTTAAAATCTATTATAAACAATAAGAGATAGATCTTTGAAACAGGGATACACGATCGACGTAAAACGACGTAAAATTCACGTTGTTTCGTCAGCTTTCAACAGGGAATGGCGAAATAAGTTTTACTATAAAGTACATAGAGAAAAACCAGGCTACATGTATTTCAGTTTGTATGAACTTTACAGAGCATTTGCATAGCATAGTATCGAGAGTGTTGGATAATCTATTTACGAACGACCCTCAAATTATTTCGAGCAACTCGCGTATATCAGAAATAAATCATAGTATCTATTCTGTTCACGTTTGAACCGATCCAAAACAAACAGGCTGAAACCATTTTGAATCATCGACAAGATGTGATAAAAGAAGAATGATCACACGTTTAAAATTAAGCCCAAGATATACTACAGTAGAGAAAAGCATATTCTCTTTTCTTCTTTTTCTAACTGTACAATGTCCTAACTGTTCTAAGTCCAAACGTTAACTGTTTGCGAGTATAGCTGACTGAATACCAGTGGTAAAGTTTGAAAGCGATCTGAGAATACATTTACGAGTCACGATGGACGACCAACTGCTCAAATAATTTTCTGATTATCCCAAAGTATACGTTTCTGCAATAAATATTTTCCATCTTCTATACGAATTTCCGGATTTCAGTTTCAAACTTTGCCAACGTGATCGCGCCAATTGTATCATATCGTCGTGTATCATAAAAAATCTTTCGCGTGACACGCGCAGTATATTTACAAAAACCGTCCGTAAGTGTTGGAATAAATGGAAGTGGCGGTGAACGCGTTAATGTAATATTCGCCATCAAGAATTGGGAAAAACAAATTTACAGCGACGAATTCGCGTAAAACTTGGCCGACGAATTTCAAGTTCGCGAGAAATGCTACAAACTCGAAAGGAATTCGACTGTGTATACGGTCGCGCGTCCTCGAAATGACAAGATTCGACTTTCATCGACGTTCGACGACAAGTTGCAAAATTAATTAACGCATCGAGGTAGCTTGGCACGCTCGCGTTTGGTTCTTAGCACGAAAAGTATGCCAGCCGCAGCCCAGGGCCGGCATAGTTGCGAGGCTATGTTATTTCGCCATAGCGACAGACGCACGTGCACGAATTTTCAGTCGAACGACTCATCGCGCTATTTATTAGCAACTTTTACACCTCTCGGTCTAAGGAACTTGCATCTTTCATATACTCGTCACGCGTTAAAGTCGTGCTACTTACGACGAAATTTCGGCAGTGAAGTTTCGCTTGTTGCGATCTTTTCTTCATACGAGTGTAATAGATATCGTGAAACATCGTACACAGTCCAATACAGATTTCAACAGTTCAAACTTGGTCTCTTATGACCTTCGCCCGACACGAATCTTGATGTTCTATTGTGTTAGATCGACCAAGAAATTTTATCGTCAGCTTTTCTGTGTATATTTACGAGTAGATCGTGTACGTTCAGACGTTCGTACAATTTCATATTTTTATTTACAAACGCAACTGAAGTAGAATCCGAGTAAAAATTTGTTTCACCTAGTAAACACGATAAGAAGTATGTGCTTCGCTCTGGATATTTAAATTTCTCGTATACAGGGTGGTTGGTAATTGGTGGTACAAGCGGAAAGGGGGTGATTCTACGCGAAAAAAGAAGTGGAAAATATAGAATAAAAATTTTTCGTTCGAGGCTTTGTTTTCGAGAAAATCGGCTTTGAATTTTCGCTCGGTACGCGCGCACTTTATCGCGTCTCGTTATAACGAAGCTCACTGTAGATCGTTGTCTCGATGGAAAAATTAAAAAAAAAAAAAATTGTTATTCTATATTTTCGACTTCTTTTTTCGCGTAGAATCACCCCCTTTCCGTTTGTACCACCAGTATAACCAACCACCCTGTATAAGCAATAAATACATAAACGTGCGCTATCTATTTATTTCTGTGCTTAGTATATGACAGTCCATAATATGTACTTTGCTGAACAAATTATTTGTTGAAAATTCGATCGATCGATCGTTCCACGACGAAACGCACCAGAAATCTGGCATTTTGTTGAAGCTTCAAAAAAAAAAAATATACGATAAAAGTAGTTCTCTCAGCCTTTTTTAAATATAAATTGGCAATTTCTTCGGGTCTTTATAAATCTCCCCGATAGAAAAAATATTCGACGCTGAGAATCAAGTCGTAGAGTAGTGGTTGGAAGGATATTTTAATAAGAACAATGAGAAATTTAACGAAAAGGACGCTATATCGAAGACTAATTAGTAGAAATTCCAGTGCGAATAATTGGTTCCCATCCTTTCGAAGAACAAAAACGACAGAACCTTTCGACGTGCCTGATAGAATTTTAAATTCTTTCGTTCTATGTACCAATCGTGATGTACGACCGACTGGATACGATCGAGTGAGAATTAGTTAAAGGTTGATGTGATCGTGAACCTTCGAGGATGTTAACGATGTTTCGTTCGCGATCTCACGTTTTCCTCGTGATTGCTACTCGATAGGATATCCGAGATTCAGAAACGAATCACGTAATTCCAAGGATATACACATACATATTAATTTCTTCCTGCAGACCATGAACGAAAATTAAACGATTAAACTCGAACCCTCTGTGTGCTTAATTCTCCAGATTTTAACTAATAACTAACAACGTTTCGGTGTACTTAGTTTGAAATATTGTTCGTGGTACGGTTAATTAATTTGAAATTCTACGGTATATCTCGGTACAAATTCCCTACAAATAGTTCGTAGTTTGGTAAAAAATGTCCCAAGTTCTTGTTTGCAGGATGCAGTCTCGCGTGTGAAATTATAACATAAACGGTCTTGTGCCATTTCTTTTCGCATTTGACCATCGTTTAGCTTTCCATTGTACTTTGGTTTTCGTTTGGTTAAGATTTGCATATAGTTTCCAAGAGCGTTCGGCTTTTGTTTAATTGGAATTTTTATTTAATTTCCAAGCCATCGAAAATTCGCCAAACCCATGGATTTTAACTTTACCAGCGCACGATCGAGTCACGCGAAAAACAAATTCGTCCACTAATGTTATATTCCGACATTAAAACGAAAATATAAAACCAAAATTTCTTTCTAAGTGAAAGAAAATTAAATTGATCAGTTTAGCTTCCTAGTAACTCGATTTTAACTTTGTTGGAACCTGTGTCACTCGTATTAGCCACGATTTCACTCAATTATGTAGGAAGGAAAAGAAGACCAAAGCAAATTTACCCCAAGACAGCTCATCTCGCGAATCCCATGAGTCACGATAAACCCTTCTATCACGAACAATTTTATCAACCCTGAAACGAAAGAAAAAGAAGGAAAAGCGGAGAAGAGTACTCCCTTTAGAGGCGACTTGTTCCGTAGCACGTAACGAACACTAGCCTCGCTATAACGCACATTGTTTTCACTCGCAACCCATTTCCGGTCTCTCTGTTCGCCTCATGCTGACGCAATAAACGATAACAGAGAACAAGAAACAGAAAAAAAAAAAAAAGAAATATAGATACGTTACCGCCTACAAATATGTAAAATACTCTTGAAACGAACCTGTTTATTATTATTTTATTTATTATTAAACATGTTCCTCTCTCGAGTGATACAGCTGTACATACAACTGATTTCAACTTAGATCTATTTATAAACAAATGAACAGCAAAGGCACGTTCTTCTATCACAACTTTCAGAATATATAAAAAATATCAATCTTTTGGTCTAATTATACCAAGTGTCTAAATATGAATGGTAGCTGCAGATGCGCGTGTTTACGAGCTGATGCTTTTTTTATCATCTTTACGCAAAACCGACCACTCTTCATTGTCTTGAATGAACGTGAGCGAGCGAGACCCGACGAAATAATAAGAAAGACAGAAACGAAGCGGTAGAGCAAAATCGTTTGAAAGAACGTCAACAAGCTGACTCACGAACGAAGCGTTATGTTAACCGGACCATAATTAGATGGACATGACGTTGTAACCTCGTGCCGAAATTTTCCAGCTCGAGAATTCGTCCGGAACATTCTGCAAGCTTATTTTGCTGTTAAGTCGCGGTCCTCCTTCTCGTTACACGCTAATTAATTTCATTTATAAATTACGCGTGATTACGTATAAATGGACATTTGGAAGTACTTGCAATTCTTTTGAAAGAATTTCGAATTGTTCTGTAAGAGATATAAGTATGGTGATATTAGATATAACTCGATGCTGCAACGACAGAAAAATATAATGACGCAATAGCGCCACGGAATTGATTTACATTCCCGAGGAATGTATCTTAACCAGTTAGCTGTTTTTGACGAGTATATTCGTCATGAAGAGATGGCAATATTTCGCGTTACGACGTTCCCTGTCGGCAATAAAATTAAAAAATAAAACAGTCGTTTCATTATAATTTAATTCTGTGTAATAACAGCCACGTATACTCTGTATTTGACGAGTATATTCGTCGCAGTTTACTTTTTCCGACAAGTTTTAGGCACGCGCTTTTCAAAGAGGTCGCAACAGCTAACTGAATATTTGAATTTTATTATCGAGCCAAAATAAAGACCGACGTAACAAAATATTCTTAACGTTGACATATTCTTTATTTTTAATCGAAACAAACCGGAACAAAGTATAATTAACATTTTCGTTGCATTATCAGAAATTCGTTAACTAAAATTGAAATTTCAACTAAATGAAAAATATTCGAAATAAATCCACATCGGTGATCGACAAATTATATCTGCAAATTATTATATTTTATATTTCCTCCGATAATAATATCATAACGATAACGATGACAAACACGATAATAATCATTCGGATCGGTAAATCACAAAAGCCGTACATACCAAACCTGAAATATTCGCCAATTAATCGAATGGACAAGATACGGATTGATTAAGCAACGATGTTGACCGTATCATCGCGAACGAGCGTAATATCGATACAATTAAAATTCTCCAATGAAATTGTGAAGAACGTTCGACTGTTGATAATTAACGTGCAAATGGTGTTTTACGAGCAGAAAACGAAAAAAGAGAGAAATAACCCTTGGTGTAACAGGCAACGAAATCAGCGATGCAAAATGCTCGACTGGTAAAGATACAATTAGATTAGTCGTAATTACAGCTTGTAACAAGACGATACGCACGGTATTTTACAACCGCAAGACTGTGTGAAATTACGCATTTGTACATTAAGGATGGACTGCGAGGCTCGTTAACGTCTTAATGATAACGATCATGAAAACCATACGTATGCTTGCTAATACCTTATTACGTTATTAGTCCTCGAGTATCGGTGTTCAAATTATTGCGAAATACTTTATGCCGTTTTTTAAACTTGCACTTTAACTTCCTCGGTGGTTTCATTTGGACTTATTATTAAACTATCATTTCTACGGACTGTCTGTTGACAGTAATTAAACGACGATACGTATTGATATCGAAAAACATCGGTCGAGTCGAGCACCATTAATATTTTTCAACGCATTAATATATCAACATCAGAGTCGCCAACATTTACACGCCAGTATCAACTTTCCGACACTACTCCTACGCGGTATCTTCTTTTTCCATTTCCTCTAACGTGTTTTCTCGAAAGCAAAAATAAATCACGGAAGGTCATCTCGATTATCAATTTCATGGAAAGAAAAATCACAAGCAACCAATAATAATGCCTAGGAGAATTGTTCGCGGGAAGGAAATTCTTTCGAGTTTATCCCGAAACGAGGGCACGGTCGGTTTAGCGAGATGCGAAACCAAGACGAGTGCAACCGGGAGATAATAGCGGATTATTTCTAGAAACGCAAATTGTATTCACGCGCGTAAACAACGTTCACCGTTGCGGCAAACGAGACGATGACGATAGAGAAATCTCGTTTACGTGATTACGGGCCGGATCATCGGGCAAACGAGATTAGACGAAGGCAAACGGGAATGACAGGACGAGAAATTGCATCACTGCGTCGTTACTTTGGTCCTTCGAGCCATGTGACTTATTCCTCGTTTCCTGCAAGGTTCCATGCGAAGGGCGCACGAAAATTAAGGAGGAACGACGCAGAAAACGGGCGATATTCGGTCTTCGAGTAACACGCGACGATCGATCAACTAAAATGGCGCACGTTTGACCCCCTCCAATCGTGGCAGCTTCGTTTAATATACTGTTCGAAATGACGCTAGCGTATCACGTGACTTGGGAGAATGATTCAAACGTCAGTTTTAATACAGCGACGTGCTTTCGCCGCAAGGTAATATACAGGATATGACAGTACGTAAAATGGTAAATTATGAAAAAGAGGGAGGGACGTTTACGATCGATTTTCATGCTCGCTCGTAAAAGTCAAACACTTCTCTATGGATCTTTTACATTCCACCGTAATCCCGAGTCTACGCATCGGCGCGGAGCTTCTGATGATAAATGTTTCCTGGCTTATACGTAGACACAAGTTCGTTCATCGCGAACAGCGTAAAAAGACCATAGCGCCTGATCGCGACGAAAAAAACACGCGGAAGAAGAGACGCATCGACGGGGAAATGCTTTCATCGAAGTTAGTCGACCATTAAATTACTATTCTCGTGCTTAACATCTGTCGCCACCAATTTGATCGACTTTCACCGCTTCTATCTGCGCCAATTTTCGATATTCAAATAATACCAGATTCTACGGTCTATGAACATCTACGAAAACAAAACGAAACAATATTGCGACACACCGAGGAACAACGAAAAACAAGATTAACCTTGCCGAGCTTCTGAAAAATCATATTTTCTTCCTAGTCAAAATACGACGCGATAGGAATTCTATCCGTTTACTGGGTCGGCAACTGATCGTGGATTTTGTCGTTACCACCTAATGACAAAATCCTCAATCGCTCGGTTGTCAACCAAACAGGTCGGAAGAAGAGCGACAGAATAAAATAAAACCAAATAAGAATCTTCTTCCTATTGTTTAAGTATAGAATGAAAATTCTCACAATAGAAATTTCCACCAAAGCGGAGAAGCTCGCTAGAAAGATAGTAGAAACGAGGAAATTTTTACATCGAGGAAATCAAAGACAGATAAAAAGGCAGTTAAACTTTTAGTTGGAGAATGTGTATGCTTCCGAACACTGCTAAATCATCTCATGAAGGTCTAAAAGTTCTATACGATATTTCCTAAATTTGTCTCATCTTCCTTCCGAATCTGTATCAATTTTCCACCGAGTCCCTCGAGTTTCCCTTCGCATCCACGATGTCTGAAGCCAGATAGACGAGCAACAGGCGATATTCAAAAGTGTACAGACACATTTCTGTAGAAAAGATTTCGAGTAAGGCCCGATGTAGATAAACGATGTCATGTAGTCGCGGCTTTGTACATACAAGTGAAGCTGTGAGACTTGGCAGCTTTAGCACGTAACATATAACGTACGAAATACGTATCGGATTGCAACAGTAGATCGTACAATACGAGTCGAGACGTAGCAAAATCGCGTAATATTTATTACGCGCATATTGTACGGTGTTTCTTTACTCTGTGATTGTTTACAGCGACGACTAAACCGAGGACTTTTATGCAAATGCATATGTATTTTAGTTATGCAAATAATTTCAAATGTTAGTTACTATCTCGGTAGATTAGACAAAGAGAATAGTACAAACATAAATTTTTATTTCGTCGCATTCTCCGGTTATTTTCTTAACAAAGTGCTACAAATTGCCAGATTGGCGCAACTATTTCAAGATAACGCAACAAAGCGTTGGAATCTCCTCTTAGTGTGCAATGGTAAACGCGTGTTAATTTCTATTTCTGTGATTTGAGAATTCCATCGTTCATTCTCTCCGCAACAGCTTCACTTGCGAATGTCCTTCTTTTTCGATTCCGTTACAACCACCGATATATTTCACGACGTACCGTATGCGCATTCTGCGATTAGAAATACACACAAACCCGACGAATCACACATTGAAGACAGGTCGCGTGCATCGAGTAACGGCGATTAATACGAAATCGGAACGGGGTGCAGCATCGCATCTCTCGTCTGCGCTGCATCGGTTCTAATCCGCACGATGTATCTACATAACCGGACTATCGATTTGAATGATCATCAGGATCAGACTCCGTACAATAAGGGGCCAGTTAACCGCTCCTGTATCAGGGGTTAATGGCCTCCGGAAATTGCTATTATTCGCCATAGAATCAAACCGTTGCAACGCAAAATTATACCGTTGGACATTTATACTTAGCCGACGATTGACCTTGCGGTTTATTTTCGATTCAATTTGTATCCTTCTAACTTTAAAAAATATATCACGAGTTTCCGTTATCGGCGAAAGATGGAAATATAAAAAGTCGAGGATCGCAACGAGTTTAAATTAACGAAAAGATCTACTTTGCATATTTTATTTCACGGGATCGCGTGATTCGATAGACGATCTATTTTCAGTGGGTTGCGGAATCGATCGAAGGCGTGGAAACAAGAACATATAAACACCGTGAGAAAACGCTTCCAGGAAGCTTCGGCAACGACCCACGCATTGCTTTTGCGTCGTCCCAAATTACGTGTGTCAAGAGATCACGGCCTCTCCCATCCTTTTCGGTTTATACTACTTGCTCACCGACAGACGAACGCTTCGAGGACATTTCCAGCCGTTTACGAGGAAATAGATGCCTCTTTGGCTTATATGGCCACGTGTGTCCTTTTCGGCCGATTAGACGTAGTCACGATATACAGGCTGATTCGTTGGAATTTTGGGATCTATGGTGTACGGATAAGCGTGAAGCTCGATTACGCAGAATTTAAATAATATTCCAAAATCGTACGATATATTCCATAAACGATCATCGAATTTCGGTTTGACAGCAAAGGCTAACACGTATAATTGGTCATAATTCATTACGTTCCTCTTGTGACTCTTACAAACAGCTTTTACAATCAAATTATTTTCGACGCGTTTTCACGTCGATCATGTAACGATAAATATTTCCCACGTTGTCGCTCTGTATATCGATATTATAAAAATTTGTTTAAACTTCAAATGAAAATTTTATATAAAAAGGATACTTCTATGCGACTGTGTAAAAATTAAACGATAACCTGGAGAAGACGTACGCTTACTAACGCTAACAGATATAAAACATGTTAAAATTGATGATACTGTGATACCATAAATTTGAAGAAAAAAAAAGTCCATAAGAACAAAGTTGCAAAGAAGTTCCATCACTCAAAATCTTCCAGTGACCTTAATTTCTCCACCTGTATCAATTCGTCACGAAATTCCAAACTGCTCTCCCGATTACTTCTGACCTACGTACAGTTGTTTGTCCTTAATTTGGTGTATATTGGGAGACACAGGAGAAGCTGACATATCGTCTTAACGATTTCATCGATTTCAGTCGTTGTTACACGACAAATAGATACGCGCGTTTTGTGCGACAAGAATTACTTGTTACTTTGAAACTGAGTTCCCTGCGGCGAGCGTACGAAGCGCGATACCGCGCTAATTGATCTACATTTTCGTCGTCCTTGACCGTCACATTTTCCTTTTCCATGGAAACCTCGATCTCCTTAAACGGCTGTATTACAGCCACGACCTTCACGCGAGGAAATTTCCACTTTTCCACCTCGTAACTTTCATTTTCGTGCCGGTCAGTTCGTTGCTAGCAGTGATCGCTGTGATAGCGCAAATACCGCGCGTATTACACGCCGGGATGAAAATCGCGAAAACGTGGAAGCACGGCTATTTAACTTTCGATTGAATCGGACGTTCAGTTTTCTGTCAAAACGCAAGTTCTAGCCAACCTTAACCCATCGAGGCTGGAACTTACGTTGACGCAGCATTTCATTTCATTCCCTCTTGGTCGATTCACGTTATTCAATTCTGTTAAATTCGTTCGATTTATGCGATGCTGAAAAACAGTCGCAAGAATTCGCTGAATATTACTTTCGTTACTACTTACTCGAAGCGTTAAATACAAAAATGCATATCATTACGATGAACTAGCTCTTTCCTTTTCCAAATAAATAAGACAAGTAAATAAAGTTTCAACCAGATGCTGCGTTATCTACGCCTAAGTTGTATAATAGTACTCGATAAACGTAGTAACGTAATAGAAACATCGAGAGAAAATAGAATGCTTATTCTACGATTTTCATTCATGAAAGAAAAAAAAATCGATTAAGATTAATGGAAACCGAAGAAATTGCATCACGGTGGTCGCGATAACACGTTATCGCTGCAAGGTATACGTCATGTGTGTCACAACCGTTGCGTCAAACTCGTTGAATCGGTTCGCGTTACGTAGGTAAATGCTTGGTGCGCGTCTCATTAAAAATTAGCCGTACACGTTCATTGTCTTCGCTCGTAGTCCGATCGTTTCGTCGACCGAGTCGTTCTATATTAAAACCGTTGGAAAAGCGTCCCTCCCCAAACGCACCGGACCGCGATACCAGGGAGATGATCTCGACGTCATTAAACGGCGCAGACCTTTTTTAAAGTATAAGTCGTCGGCGTTTCCGTTCTACGATCCCGACGGTGATTTCTCGCGATCGTTATCGTGTTTAGTAACGTTCTCGACGTACATGTGTCCGCGTTTCTTTTCCATCGGTAACGACACGTTGTCGTTATTTTTAGAACAGAAGCTGATTACGGAAGAGTCGAGATAATGGGGATGATCGGTCGTAACGATGCGAGCTGTCGTTTCGTGTTCATAGTCGAGAATACAATAACTTTCGTCGTTTCGTTAACTGGTCACGTATTTTATCCTGTCGGTTATCGAGGATGGTGTACCTTTAATAAAATCTTCTTATCTCTCTTTTCCATCGAGCGTAAATGAAATACGGCTATCTGATACGTTTCTTTACTCTGCATACGTAAAAGTGGTTACACGCTAGCTAGATGGTTATTTCTATGGGAAAATTTATGCGAGAGAAAATTTAACCGAACGAGAGACGTGACAATAATTTTCCTCGGATCAACCACCCTTCCGTCGCCTAGCTTACGTAACCATTTTGTTATATCTGATGGTCAATATTTCTCTCGTTTCCCGGTCTCCGTCACAGCTCCCTGCATTCGCGTGACGACGGACCAGCCATGTTTATTTCACACCCGAACGAAATTCTGACAGTCGGGTAAGGATGGATAGAACGATCTACGATAAAAATTTTGTTTACGAGGGAACACGCTCGCTCGCTCTCTCTCTCTCTCTCTCTCTCTCTCTCTCTCTCTCTCTGTTGAAGGTTATAATTTCAAGATAATCACAATAACACAAAACATGGTTGCGTCACGGCTTTTTCTCGTCGAGTTACGATCCTCTTTAAATCGTGTCTTCATTCTGATACGCGGTTACGTGACTTTCGATTCTTTACGTATACGATACAACCTACTATAAATAATTTAACGTGATTTAAGCTCGCGCACGTAAATTGACAGTTTTTTCTTATTATAGCAATCGGTCAAATTAAACGGCCACTAAACGTAATTTATCGCAGAATCGTTAAATTTAACGTTTCCGTGCGCTCTGTATCTTTCGTTTAAAATTTAACGATCATCGATATCAGTATGCACGCTCGTCCGCAATAACTTCGTTGCATAATTGATCAATTAATTGAATTTTGTTTACTAGCGCCGCAAAAACCGTTTCGTTGGCTAGCCAATTAATTGTTCGCAGCATGTTTACGCGTAATTAGCATTTTCCACGATTTACGAACGAACGTACTTCGAAACCGACTCGAAACGACCATTGCAGTTCCTCGCTCGAGCGCGTTTTTATTTACTTCCGTTTAATCGCTTCCGATTAATCGAATGTCGTGCAACGTGTTTTCTAAGCGCACGTGGTGCAGAAGACAGCGTGTGCGCGCGCGAGCTTCTTCCACGCGTGCAAAAAACACGTCGGCACGGAGAAGCAGAGACAAAAAAAAAACATTGTTCACGCGATACCCTGAGCGCGGAACAAGTGTCGCAAAGTCGAAGTTGAACGCTGTTTCGCGAGCACGTGACAGATATGTATATCTCGTGCTGAGCCAAACAATGGTTCACGAGTTGAAAAAAAAAGACATCCAGAATGGTTTTCAATTTTAACCCAAGTTCTATCGTAACGAAACGGCTAATTATTAAGTCTTTTCACAGCGGCACGGCTTTGGCACGGTATACGACTGCTTATGTCGTATACTGATTTTTTACAAGATATTCAAATTTTACCAATATATGTAACCACGATCAGAATTCTAACGAAATGTGAAATCACGAAACTTCAAGAAGTTTTGCACAACACGCGTAATATTAATAAATGTACGAGTAATCGAAACAGCTTCGTGACTCACTGTAGACTGTACTTATATAGTAATCAATATTTCCAGTAAATGCATTTATCCCCTGATATTGACACTATCTTCGTAGCAAACAAACTATTCTAATCCGCATGCTTAATCGCCACACCATTATCGAAGCACCTTTTATCGAAAAAATCATGCGTCTAGACGCCGGCGAACAAATAACATTCTCTTCGACATACTTTGGCCGACACGCAATTCGAACGGCTATGGGACACGATCGCTTGTTGCGCGTTATTATCGCAGAAACCGTTCAAATTGTCGGCTAAGGAACGTGCCGAAACTTTTTACGCGCCAATACTTACGCGTGTCATAGATACATACATACATTCCTGGCCGCGAAGTGGATCCGTGTCGTTCGTCCTCGATGATGACACGTCGATAACACAATCACTACCGAAGCACCACTGCCGTGTGTCCCACATTACTCGGCATGCCGATAGTCCGAAATCACTGCGTAAATAACGAAAATAGATATGAAGTAAAAAGGCCAAGTAGAACGATTTTTGCACGTACATAGACGTGTAGATGTACGCATGCAGTTGCTCACGGCGGTCTGTTTACACGCTTCAAGTTTCCAGTGTATGTGTACGTATGATATTATCAATAGAAACCAAAAGGCAACACTATCAGTTATACATCAGTGCAAAGTGAAAAGGTAAATTTGCTCGGCATATTAAGGTGTTTGGAGGAAGACTTAGGAGAGACTTTTAGAACGAAATTTTATCAGAAATTACGAAACGTTTAACGTTTTGATTTGATCAGTTCTACGAAGGTTCTTAGCGACGTCTATGTGGAGGACTTCTTCGTACGTGTATTATACATATTATATGGATATTTGCATGTATGAATTTTTTTATATGTGTGTCAAACTTGTTTCGACTTCGAGGAGAACTTTTGGTGTTTCGAGAAAATCTTTCGCGTAAAAGTGAAACAGATCACGCGTGCCAACAACGACAAGAGATAAGATGTTTTATTTCGTATAGGAAACTTAAGACTAAGGACTAAGACAAAACTTTTTCCATCGGAAACTTTTCTCTTTGATTCTCTGTGACGTTTAACGAGAACAGAAGACGGTTAAGTATACTTGTTCTACGATTTCACATAGCTGTGGAAATATGTTCAAAGAAAATGAACCGCAAAACAATTGCTGAGAGCCAATGTCTTTGTTCGTTTTAAAAAACGTTTCCGGCTCGAGGAGTACACGTAGACATTTGTGATTAATTGTACAAGTATAGGGGTATATACGTAGGTACAAGTGCACGTGGAAAAGGAGCTGGATCGATGTGTACGGTAACGCGACCGATTACAAAACACACGACCACAGACTAATTCTCTTTTTCTGCGTCGTCGCCTAGCCGGAACTTTTTCAAGGCTTCGCCCGTAGAAGATTTCACAAGAGACACGAGTTTGCTCTATACACCACGAAATTCCATCTTTTTTCTTCCAACACTTCGCTCCACGGACTATTTAGGACAAAGACTGCGTGCGTGAGTTGATGCGTAC
Organism: Bombus bifarius; assembly: GCF_011952205.1. NCBI lineage: Eukaryota > Metazoa > Arthropoda > Insecta > Hymenoptera > Apidae > Bombus > Bombus bifarius. Next base: position 39,662 of record NW_022884413.1, on the reverse strand, counting down.
GTGCGCGCGCGTGCTCACTCCTTCGACTGACGCGCGATGATTCGTAGCCGCTTCTAATGCGTAGTTAGCTTCGCGGACTCCGGTAAAATAAAATAAAACATAAAACATAAAGAGAAAGAAGAAACACAAAGAACCACTCCCCGAAGGTTAAAGCGCCGAGACGCCACCACCGCAAGTAGCCTCTGCTCTCGACGATCTACGCACCGCTTGTTTACTTTATCCCACCTTCGAACAGGTTGTTGATACGCGATGGAATCATATTTACGTACCAGAAGAATTCATAATTCACGGCACTGAACTTCGTTAAACAGTTCGATCTAGTCTGCTTCTTTTGTGTTTACTAGCACAATTGGAATATCGTTTCTTACGCGACTATAAAGATTTAAATAGTACAACGGAAGTACGAATTCACATGGATGATGAACAGACATCACCAAACGAACAAGTACACCAAACACCGTTCAAGGCGACCATGTTATCGTCACTGGCGCGCCTCGGGTTGCTTTTTTAAACATGATACCGTTAACTCCCCGCGGTACTCACGCGCGACGCGTTCGACACACGCGTACACACTACACGCGACGAAACAAAACGCGGCTCGGCACGTCCGATTGCTGTAAGAACCGCGTAATTCACATGCGACGCTAAGAAAACTCGCCGCGACGGTAGGGGAATGTCATAAAAGTGGGGGTAGGGAGAAAGGGTGGTCACGAGTGGACACGACTGCGAAATTCTGCTCTCGTGTATTCGGAAATCCTTCGATCGTTGATGATTTCCTTCGCACCACAGGATATACGTCTATGCACGCACGATCGCTTAACTCGAGACGGAGAAAAACAGAGAATATGTAAAAACACGTGCCACAAAAGGCAGGCAGACACAGACAGAGTAGCACGACTGACGGACGAAAGGAAAAACCGGTCGGGAGGAAACTATAATTGCGACGCACGACGTGAGACCGTTTTCTTTCCCGTCGCCATTATCGAATGATAAGAAAAAGAAGGGTTGTTCCGACAAAGTGGGAGGGGGGTGCGACAAGGAAGGAAGCATGGAAAGCATGGTCTTCCTCTAGACTAGATAAAGAGAAAGGTATACTATATTGGAGAGGAGAGAGAGGAGAGAGGAGAAAGAGAGAGAGAGAGGCGGCTGCTACTGCCCGCGTCCCGTATTGCGTAGTAAGCGCTTGAATGGATTACGTCACGCGCCAGAGGCAAGCGCAAGAGGGTAAAAGCGTCCCAACAGACACACAACACACACGATGATGCCCATACTGCATAGAGCATTTGTTTGTTGCATCGGTTGTTGCGCGTATTCAGTATGCGGCATTTTGCATGGAGGACTTCGGCCCCGACCTCGACCGTTTGTTTTCCGGTGACCAACAGGCCCCAGAAGCCGCGAGTGAGAAACCAGATATCCAGCTACCCACCTACCGCCACCATGTGAACACTCTACATGCTCGTATGCGCAGCATCGTTTACCGTTCGCGCATATTCGTCTAACAGGATGCCGTTTTCCACCGTTTCTCGTGCACCTTCGCCAAGTGCCGAGGAACGATCGATCGTCAAGATACGACGACACGAGGGATTCATCCATTTAACGAGAAGAACTTTCATTTACGGGGCTATGAAACAACGTTCGTCGATCACGGCGAAACTCCCGCTCGCTCCCCACGTGTTTTCGCTGAACGAACAACAGTCAACTCTCTGCCTCGACTCTCTTCTTCGTGTCTTTATTCTATCTTTGCCTCGCCTGTTTCTCTCTCTCTCTCTCTCTCTCTCTCTCTGTCTCTTTCTCTGCCTCTCTCTCTCTCTTTTCTCTCCCGTCTCTGTTCTCTCTTCTTTCGCGACATCGTCTCAAGTGCCCTCTTTTGTTTCTCGCCTCCTCTCATAGACTGTTACCTCCTCACTTTTCTCAAGCATGCACGTTTATTATATTTTTCGTCTCACGAACAAATTGTCGAGTCACGCTACAAACTGGCACCACGTTCCACGTGGTTAGACGTGTCCTTTCAAAACACCACGATCCTCACTACCATCTCGCACATACACACACGTTACGTTGTATCCCATATTTGGCATTTACCTTTTGGCTCTACTCGCGTGCCCCGGAATTTGCACTCTGGCCCGCCACTCTCGTATCGTCTCCGCACACACGGACCGATTCGCGATTGACGACGAGAGAACACTCGGTTAGAGGCAGCCCTCAGAAACGTAATAACAAAACGTACACCAACATTCTGACGAACGAATCAGCTGGTACTGATCCAATCGTGATCGAGCGCCGACTTCGCCACGGGTCACGGACGTAGAAGCGTCGTGAAAACACGAGTACCCTGCTCGTGTCGCGGCGGGAATCCGACTCGTGCGCCGCCGTTCGTAAAGACTCCTTAACTAACGTCAGTACCATACTTCGCCACTAGCCACGTGCATGCCCCCTTCCCCGTCTTGCTATCTTGCTTCCGTCAATATCCGTAGACGTTTATATATTCACAAACATTTGGGACGTAAGGCCTGACACAGCGAGTTTACGATATGACGTCGTTGCGATTTATCATCGGTGACGCTACGCAATTCGATATCTTTATATTTTTAAGAATGAGATCTCGCACTCATGTGCATTACATCGTTTATGTATAAACCTACAGAATCGAATAGCATGTAGGTGTATCTGCACCCAGTCTAAAGTGTTTAAAAGTGCGACGTAGGTTTCAACCATTTCCTGAACTGTCGTTCCCGATGAGAAACGATACTTGTCTGAATGATTGGAAGCGCTGTCAGAACACCCAATAATAGAGGCCAGACGCGATAAGTTACGACGAGTAGTTACGACGGGTAAAGCATACAGGAATTCTTCCATGTAGAGGGAAAAATGGGAATGTGTTCAGCCAGTTTACATATGTAGCAGCGTATGTGTCGGTAGAAACTTGTTTTCAAGAATATTTATTATTGAATCTTTGTTCCGAAGCAACGAATACTGTTTTTTATTTATCCCGTTGAAGGTTGCATAAGAGTAGATACCTACGTAAAAAAGACTTCTTATCGTTGAGTCTTTGTTTTGAAGCGAGTACTATTTTTTATTTATCTTGTTGAAGGTTGCATAAGCAAAAACATCTTGCCACAAGTGATTTATATCAATGTTCATGATATATATCTGGTTTCTCTTATTTACATCGGAGAATGGTTATGCAGGCAATATACATATAACACGTCAGAATAGCTTTTGATTCGAATGTTTGTAAACAAGTTCGCTTTTATTCAATTGCCGAACAACCGGATGTTTATAGTTTTATGAATTGCATATAGTCTCAAAAAGATTGTTTCAATATATTTTCGCGCTTCTAGTTTAAACCATAGACTTTGCAAATTGCAATGTGCAAATTGCATGTGCAATGTAAACTACATTGCATCATTCCGTGAGATTTCAAAGATACATTCGGTCCGCTACATCAATAGTAGTTAACGTAGAAACCTGTTATACGTCGATATTATCATTTTCTGAATAATCACTAATTTTTACTTTTAATTATTTCTTCTTTCATCTAAACAGAGCTTATTTTACTATATTACATATTAATTCAAGCACAGTAAAGAGGATAGAAATGTTTAGATTTTTAAGAAAATATTTTAAATCTAATCGTAAGATATTTATATAGGCAATATAAAAAATCGCTAAAATATCCATAAACGGTATTAAAAGGTACTAAACATATTAAATAAATACATGATAATTTCACAGAAAACGAAATTGACACTATTCACAGTCTAGTCGATTTTCTTCCTGACAATTTGTTTGGAAATAGTTCTCCAACACAATTTCTTCAGTCCGTATACCGATAGCAATAACGCTATCGCGTAAAACATTGCCACATCGATGGAATAATAGTGAATAACATTCATATATCTAAAACAAATTAATTCCATTAAACAATTTCTTAGGGATTAAGACCTAAAAGAGAAATTCTTAGAAAGGCTTCGACGTACCTTGTAGAACTTTTTAAATGCTCAGCTCCTTTGTACTTGGCAACGTGTTCTACCCACCAAGTAGCCAGTTTTCTGGGGTTAATTGGCAACTCCCGTAGCAACGAGCTTCTCTTCTTCGCTGCCATTCGGTACGAATTGTTGTGTATGGCAGCCACCTTGAGAATCCCATCACGAAAGCTTCCGATGGATATCCTAGCCAAGTCCATCACCAGAACGTAACCCAGTTTTTCTGTAATGCAAAAGGATTGAAAATATTCCTTCGAAGATCGTACGCTTAGTGGAAGTTCTTCCAAGTCATCCAATTCCTTCAGTTTTATATATTTCTAAAGTTATTATTAATTTATTTCATTTATCGATATTCATGGTCTTTGCCAAGGTTCCACGACTTAATGGAAAACAATTCTCTGTGATAGAATTAGACACGCGCTTACGATAATTGTATAATGTAAGAAATATCGTAGAAAATGTTAAAAAATTCAAATATATTAAACAGAGATCAAAGATGCCAGAGTATATTCTTCGTTCGTTTAAAGAAACACAAGCATAGACAGATAGTCACATTTGTTACGTGCTCTTTGATCGATATTCCAAGTGCAAAGAGTTAACGAAACAATAAGATAAAAGGCGAAGCGTCGATATTTTACCAGCTTGTGCCGCGTTTCCATCGTGATCGCAGAAAACAGGCAAAACGAGGGTCGGGGCGGCGTGATAAGCAGCCTCGTGCAAAGACAAAAGTCCTCCGTGTGAGACGAACGCTTGTAGCTTCGGATGGCCTAACAGCTCTTGCTGAGGCCACCATGCCGCCGTTCTGACGTTCGACGGCAGATCTTTGATCTTCATACCTTCCCATTTCCACACGACGTTGTACGGAAGCGTGGCGAAGGCTGCCACGAAAATTTGACGAAGTGCCTCTGGCATTCCTGATGCTCGAACCGACGAACCCATAGATACGAATATGAAACCTACGGCCATGTTTCACGGTTATCGTGACGAACTACTTTCAGTCTTTCGACTTGGCCTGAAAATGATCCATTGTACGATAAGCTGGTACAAAAACGTAATGGATCGTTATGACAGAAAGACAGATTAGACATTTTTGACGTATCAAGGCTACTTTAACATTAAAGCTAGCAGGTCCATTGAAATGACCGATATGTGAATTTTTATAATAATTTCGAATGATTCTTCGTAAAATAACAATTGGTTCTCCGTATCTTCCTTTTCTATCTCTTTGGCACAAGTTGTGTATTTTAATCTGGTCGGTGGTTCTAGCGTTACATTCCTACGGCAATTCGATCTTCGCTACAGCGAGCATGTAAATTGTACATCGCGCGAGTTTGCATCTTTCCCATGCTACGAGAGAAATGTTCAATATCCTTTGACGCAGCTCCATCATCTCCACTTTCTCCGACCAATCGACAAACCTTGGCCCAACAAGCGAGCGTAATTTCCCGTTAACGACGCGAGTTGACTTAGGATATCGACTCACCGCGTTGCAAGAAGCTCTCCAAGTCGGGACTAAGCTTTGTCGCCGGCTTGCAATGCAGACACGCGACGTTCACCACGTTCGCTAAATACGGCACCGACTCCGCCACGCTGTAATGACTGTTCTGCAACGTCAGAGGAATCTCCGTGGTCAGATCTCGCACGTCTGGTAACTGGTTCCCTGAAGCAGCGAAGATGAAACGAGATTGTTCGAGAAAAAGCAGATCGTCGTCGATGAAACCGATCGCCGATAAAAGATGTACGTACCTAGGTACTTTCTCAGAACCGGTTGAAGGTACCCGCTGACCATAATCCAGTGCATTATTCTCAAGGTGACGAGACAGGCTACGTTTAGAACCCTTTGAAAGAAGTTCATGTCCTGGGTCAGGGATTTGCCAAAGTAAGGCGTGACGGACCATGGCGATGGGTTCCCTTGGCGACTTATGGATCCGCTGTATAGTGCCACCTATATCGACATTTTTCTTCAGTTGTTTCGCTACGAGTAATCGAGACATTGAGAAAGGTGCGGTGAACCAGTTTTCTCGAAACTCCATTATCTACTTTGCTGTTATTTATTTGCTTTAAAATATTTATTAATCTTTCTATTATAAATCTATTTATTAATCTTTTATTATTAATCTTTCAAATGTCTACTCCTGCACCCATTATTACGCTCTTATTCAAAATTAATTTATCCAAAATTATTCAAAATTTTAATCCAGACTAAAGATCATGTACATAATGAAATACTTTTTTAGGTCTCGGTCATTACAGACTTGTTATTCGCGAACGCCATTGGCAAATATGTTTGCTAGCTAATGACCTGTCTTTACAGCGTATTTAAAATAGTTACGGTATTCAGCATGATAGTGGGCACATCCTCGCCATGAAGAACTCCTAGAAGGCACTCGGGGAAGGCTCCGTCGACGACCGCGACGTCCCATCGCGTCTGAGAATTGCCTTCGGGTCTTCTCAGCCAAGATACGGAGATTTCGTCGCGAAGAAGCGCCTCGCATGCCTCCCAGGCATATCGCATTGCGTCCCACGGAGAGATAGGCATTTCATCTCGGAATCTTGCGCCAACCAAGTCCCATTCGGACGTGTAATTCCCGACATAAGCCTATCGATAATAAAACACAGTCTAAATGCCAGCTTCCTCGTAAAGCAATCCTACTATCGCGTTTTTCTTTAATAAATTTCTTCCACTGTGTATCCACTCGATGGAAACGTGTTATTTCGAATAACCACGGAACGCGAGCATTTTAGCGAGACAAAACTAGAAGATGAAGAAGTTAAAGCTTAATACGCACGCAATTCGTGTAAAGTCATTAACGTTACCGATACGCGAAGCGACGAATTTAGACGCAGTTAGGTTTCCGAGTTTTCTTTACCAAATCCTTCAGTAGATTAATCAGATTATTTGGAATTAAAATAGGCTTGTAAAATTCAAGTTTAAGAGATTCGTACAAAACTGTCGGGTCAAAAGCCAAGCGTTTGCTTCGAACATAATTACGTAACTTGACATTTTTGCGAGTAATTGAAGAACCTCGACTTCGCTTGAAGTTTGTACGTTTCGTGTGAAGCAAAACGCGGACTCAAGCAATTTGAAACCATTTTATCAGTGCGCATCTGAGTCAGCTGACTCGATTAATTTGAACGAAGCTCGATTGTCTTATTCCATTTGACAAATACGTTTTAGTTCGTATTATTTTGTATTGTTGCTTTTCTTGAACCTTTTATACGTCGTTCTCGATAATAATCTTCTCTATTTCAATTATCAAAATACCAGTATCAAATTATTTGTTTTATTTCCACCCAGTGGAACGAACAGGATTCATTGAAACCAAGAGGTTCTGCGTGTACATGGCCTACAACCATCGAATTCCCCAAGCTTCTCGACCCGGGTTTCTATAATTTACCAGCAGCTGTTTGCTCACGCTAGAAACTCCAGTCAATTCGTATACCGTCCCTTTTGTACGCCCTTGTGCTACTTCCGGCACTCCCGTAATTAAATAATCCAACGAACTGATACTATAGGTGAAATTGCGTCTAGACGGAATAATACGCGCTCGAAAATGTCTTCCGTTATTCTCTAAGAGCTACTTCTAATCAGCTTATCTTTCATAATTAGATAGCAGGAAAACACCGAATTCAAGAATTCTCAATTTCTGTCACTTGTCGATCTTCGTATCGTAATTTTTCTTTTTTTTTTTTTTTGTGAAATATCTTATTCGTAAAAATTGGAAATGAATACCTCGAAGATAGGCGGAACGAACTCTTGCAATCCGCTGTTCGCAGCTGGTCCCGGAAACGCGCTCAACAGGGTCACGTTGTGTCCACGTGCCTTCAAACTGCTACCCAGTGCCACAAATGGCACGGTGTGCGACTTCGTGCCACCCATAGTGGCCAGCAGGATATTGTAACCCATCGTGCAATTACAGACTAACAAGATAACGAAGAAAATAATCGTTGGAGCCATCGAATTGCTCATCTTTAAGTTTTCACCGTTTATTTTTTTCTTTTCGCGTTTCAGCTGTTTTGGTCGTCCACAACACCTCAACCAGCGTGTCCTGCGTCTATCCGATCAAGTTTACACTGGAGGAAGAAGCTTTTGACATCGGATACTATATCATCGTCGAAGCAGCACCCTTAAACGTTGCAACTTTCTTCCGTGAACATTCCTCGTTCGCGCCGTTAGTATTCTTCGATGTTCCTCGTTCTACGTTGATTCCTATTTTCCACTCGATGTTGCTTTATCCTTTATTCGAACAGAAAGTTTCTCACTTGCGATCTTAACATTCAAGTATCTTCTTCGTATGCCTTGTCCTCTTCGGTCTAATTCCTCAAGTTCTCCAAAGTTTTGCCTAAGCTCCTTATATGAAAGCTGCTCGTTCGTATCTTAACATTCCAACGTCCTCTGTTTCGCGTTACTTCAGCTGTACGTCTCTATCTCCTCTTTCGTGTAATTTGATAAATTCCTGCAAGTTCTGCCTGAGCTTCTATGACAGTTTCTCACTTGTAACCTCGACGTTCCAACGTTCTCTACTTTATATTACTGCCCATGTATATTCCTATCTTTTCCTCCACTGAATTTCTCAAATTCTTCCAACTCCTGTTTCCAAGTAGCGTACTACGATGTTGCTCGTGTGGCACTGTCTGTCTGCTTTTCGTCGGTGGAACCGCGCCTAAATACGTTGGCCCGTCAAAGCCCGAAGGATTGGGAAAACAACTCCATTATCATTGTAATGATAGGTCGACGAGAGAAAAAAGAAACGGCCATCGATCGTACGATGGACGATAGTCCTGAGAGAGACGAGTAGACGGGAGAGGAGACGGCTTTTCTTCGGACAAACCCGTCCATGAAACCTCGAGACTGCTATTTCCTCGTCATTTTTACACGAAGTCGCCGAGCATGACCGATCACGTTCGTTTCCGTGATTCTTTATTCCCGCTTAAAGGTCTGCAACTGAAACACAGAAAACCACAAAATGATTTGTTTGTTCGTGTAGCACGGCTACACGGAAGCTCTTCTTAGTTCAAATGTTCTGTCTACCGTTTTAAATGCGAAGGACATCCAAGTTTTATCATTTTCTTTGTGTCATCTTTGCCTTTCTACTACGATACTCGATGTATTTCGCAATGGCCTGTACGATTACAATTTCACTATTTAAAAGTAAAGAAACACGTTTTCAAACGGAACATTTTTACGTTCGTTTTGTCTTTCATCGAGCGACGCGTTGCTGTAACGCTTTATAAATTAATCGATACTTCAACCGAACTATTGAAACGTGATAAAACCATAGGAATAAATCCACTGTATAACGTTAAGCCTAAATATTTATTATTTAAAGAAAGGGAAACTACCTATCCTCGTTTCTGATATGCAAAATTTCTGCCATAGGAAACATTCGAAACTCGTCGCTTGTCCCGGCAATTTTCTTTCTTACGCGACAGTGGTCCGATCGACAAACGACACTGTTTCAAGTACGGTACGCGAAACTCGGAGTAAAGATCATCCAATTCATCAGGCGATCATCTTTAATCAATTCTCGTTCGTTCGCGAGAACACGTAAATTTAACCTTCAACGATATTCAAACGACGCCTGAAACTTTCACTAAATAATGCAAGTTTCAAGTGCAGCGCTCGTTCCAGACCGACAATACGATCTCTCGAGATTGAAATCCTGATCTTGACTCTCCTTCCCTCCTGTTCCTTTCTCTGGCTCTTCCTTTGACGATTCTCTTTCCTTCGCGAAAAACGGATAGGTCGATATCCGTACGTGATACGGCACGTTTAACGGGATTAGACGAGACGTTAAATCCTTTTCGTGAATCTCAAATGGACGAGTAACCTTCCCAACCAAAGAGATGTACGTTTTAGGGAGTTTCAGGGATCGAAAGTTCAATCGTACAGACACGAGGAACGCAGATTTGTCGACGAATCGAACATTTGTATGGATTACAGCGATACGGGAAATTATCGGAACATTTGTCGGAGAAAATTTTTGTTTTATTATTTAATTTGTACTTTACAATTTGCCCGGTTGGACATTTGGTAAATGTAGAAAATTTGTACGAATATATTATCCGTGTTAATAGGAAATCGAACGGTGTCCAAATACTTTTGCGTTTTTCTGATTAATTAGCAACATTCGTCTCGACTAATAATTAGATACGCGTAACTCTTGATTTCGATGGATTTTTCGTTAAAAGGATCGATACTGTGGACCCTAACGATAAGTGGTCGTTTTTTTCAAATTTATACGATCTTTGGAACACGCGACGATAGTTAACTTTCGACCAATGATGGTTTTCTTTTTCCATTTCTATTTTATTTCTATGACTCTATATGTAACTAATCTACGTTTCTATGGCTCTTGCAAATAGTTTCGTCAAATTCTTCCCTTGTTAGACTAAATCGTAATTTCCAATAGATACAAAGTGCTAAATACAAAATCGACTCGTTGAAAGTCTAGTTTAGTTATCATATTTCACAGGAGACTTATTTTCGAACGTATACAGAGGAAATTAAGGAGCAAAGATTCTTCGAGGATCAAAGTCTCGTTCTTTTCGCTAGCAAATTTTAACGATTAAGTCTTCACGAGTCGACGGACGTACGACGAACATATTTATGATGTTATTTCACAAATGTTTGCCACAGCTCGACAGTGTATCTGGTCGTCGACGAAGCTCCTCGATCGAGTCGTCGAAAATCGTGGGACGCGATCCGTAACACTTTTCCTTACCTCGTGGCGCTGGTCCTCGACTTCTTTCTTGCGATTTACGCGCAGCCAGCGTTTCCTTCCTTTCTCGTGCGCTCGTTCCTCCGCGTTTTCCTTACCATTTCTACGAAAGAAGTTTCTTCTGCCAAATTGAAATCGTTCTTTTTGATCAACGTTTCATCGATTCAGTTTCACCATGCAACTTTTCCATTAATTCCATTCGGATATCCTCGCTCACGATTCTTCTCGCTAGAACCCGATACCTACGCCTTTTAGTGTCACTTTACAGCGAAGGTTCCTTATCCTTTGACGTGTCGATTCGATCGGAAATTTATTTCGTGGAAGATTCGTTCGGTCATATTTCTGATTAAATATCGATGCAATGAAAACGAGATAAACACCTTTTAGTTTGCGTTAGGTTAAAAACTCTCGATGTTTCGTACGTAAATACGTAGGTCGATCTTGTCGTTCGCGATGTTCGTATTGTACGAACTCGGCTGAATTTCGATTCAGCGAAAACGAAGTTGGCAGATTTTTCAACGTCGCTCTATAGCGAAGATTCTTATTGTTTAGCGAGTCGATCGAATCACATTCACTGCTTTCGTATTTCGAAAATTTATCTCGCTTTTATCTTCCGTTAAATTTCGATTTAGCGAAAACGAGGTTAATAGGCCCAGGTGCAGGGGCTGGAGCGAAAAAAATCGGTCGATCGATTTTCGCAGACCTTGAGACTCGACGCGTTTCGACGCACGAAGCTTGGATATCACCGAGCGTGAAAGTTTGACTGGCCAGCGGTAGCTTTAATGATCAGCTGTGCTCGAGAGAGAGAGTTTTCCCTCCCACCAGCACTTGCTTCTTCTTGCTTTTCGATGGTCCCCGTTCACAAAGATGTCCCGCGAACCAGCAACAATGAGATACACAAACCAATCGTGAGTTACCTCGACACCTTTGTTATACTATGCTGTCGATGCAAAAGTGGGAGGTTCGATTAGAATTTTGCTTCTGTTGCTGTGATGGCTGGTTGATCCGCGTAGTGGGAAAATGATTTGGGGCTGCTCGTTACAAGTCAGAACCGTGGTATTGCTAACTTTTTGGATTGAAAAGATCGGAGGAGGATCGGAGATTGATGGACTTTTGATGGATTGACGGAATGACAAACCATTTCGCATTATTCGTACGAGGTGGATGAAATGGTATTGGAAATTCTTTAAATTGAGATATCGCAGGATAGAAGGTTTTTTAATCAGTGGAAAGTAGAGAATATAAGAGTTTGATTTACCACGCTGTTAGGATTATCAATTCGTGAAAAGTGAAATAAAAGTGAAAGATTGCTTCGCATCTTGATATACTATTGGAATATTCGAGCATTGTCTTATTCGTCGACATAGTAGGCGTATAATACTGAGTCATTTTCTTATATTAAGTTAGAAAAATTTACCAAATGTCCAGCTGGACAAATTGTAAAGTACAAATTAAACAATTCAAAAAAAGAAATTTTTTTATGTTCAATTTTCAAGGTAAGAGATAAAATAGTCAAACTCGAAGATGGTATCCCGCTGGGGGGCAGCCATCCACTTGTTATTTAGCAATTAAGTTAGAAACATTTACCAAATGTCCATCTGGACAAATTGTAAAGTACAAATTAAATAATAAAAGGAAGAAAAATTTGTTTAGGTATAGCTCGTGTACCAGCTGGTTCCCAGTATAATTTTCTCATCAACCGAAGAACACTGTATTCTTTTTTATAATCTCCAATAGAATAACGACAAGTTTATTATAAATTAGTAAAGACAACGTATACGCGCGTAGGAGTTCTTCTCATTGATCTTCTCATTTCGTTTATTTATAATTTACATTTAATATCAGAGAATAAAGAATATCGATAATAAACACGATAAAAGAACAATTTACTGAAAGATTATCCGAGCTCGTTTAGGAGCGTCTTCGTTAATCGTTATTACCATCATTAAATAGTAACGTAATATCCGTTACATTTTACAACGACGATTCGCTCTGCTATCCTAATTGGATATTCTTTATAAAATTCTACCCCTTCGGCGAAACAGTTTCTTTTAATTCCAATATACTTTCTATACTTTCGAACAGTTTTTCATATCGTTTCCAGATCTTGTTACACTTTAGAGTATCAAACGTTTGTTAAATGTCAAGAACCTTCATCTTTGATCGTCGTTTTAATATCATTTATCGTACATTATTATTCGATATCTCGCTAAACACGTGAAACAAAATGCGCTTATCAAAATTACGATTCCATTTAAAATGTACAATTTAGAAAACTTTGTCTCTGCATCGTTCTTTTCACGATGCGATATTTTATTTCATCTTACCTCTGATCGATTATTTAACATTTTATTCCATTAATAATCGACGATGGAACGTGCTATTTGTACGACAAACGGAAGCAATTTATCAATTGTAAATATCTCGAAGAATAACACGTTTACGCTCTAAGATTAAGTCGATGGCAAACAGAATCGCATCTCTCTGATCGTCCACGCTTCTAGATATTATTGATGTACGAATATCGCAGGTATTTCCGACGTTTATAATTGGCTTCTGTCATCACGAATATTATCTTTTCGTCGCTGTGGAACCACCGTCGAAACAAAATCGCTGCAAGCTTTCTTCGATAGTTGCTCGTAGAAGTTGCTTTACAATTTAAACGACAGAGCACGATGATTAATTTAACGGCTGGCCGTTTTGAGACCACAAATTCTCTCCGAAGATGAACGAGTAGTATCAACGAAGTGGACGATACTTACAAGTGAAAGTTGAAGATTTGACGAGTAAATCTTAAAATGTGATTGTGCAATAGAATAACGGCAATCTTTTACCACGATGACTGGACGAATTAATATGATGATTTGTGTGAGACCGGTGAGAATGTATTAAGCAAATAACGGGTCTGTGAGAAAGGAATGTTCGATAGTCTACCCGTTACAAGTGTCAAACTGTGTCACACGGTGTAATTTGTAATTTGTATTAGGTTGTCCGAAAAGTGTCTTTACAACTTACACGTTTTTTACAACGACGCATCTTTGTACGAACATGAAACCTAATCTGTCGGACGTTCTGATTTTCGATTTCGATAGAAGAAAATGGATCGTACGTAACTCGATAAAATAATATAAAACGAAAAATATTGTGCATTTATTATTTCCTTGTAAAACCAAAAAAACTTTTCGGACGGTCTAATAATTTGCTTCAGGCAGATCTGACTCTTTAAAGGCAAAGGTAAAGAAACAAATATCCGTGGGTTGCGAATTTTAAAGCTAAAATAAAATTCTACTGCCGTCTTCTACGATTTCCAACAGTTCTTACTTTCCAATTCTTTTTCGATGTCAACCGATAAACCGAAATCAAACCTCTGAGATTTATAACTTTTAAAGCCCAACAATAAGAAAAGAAAATTGTTTCTAGCACCGATGAACGCTGTATTCCTTTTATAATCTCTAACGCAATAACCACAAGTATAAATTAATAAAGTATAAAAAGTATAAATTAGCAGAGACAACGTATAATTGCAAAACGAAACGTGTAACGCTGAAGTGGAAAAGAAAAATTGCTAGAGTTTTTCCAAGTTGCATAATCATGTTTTTAAACCGATACAAATACGTGGAATATGATCGTGGTCGGTAAGATCACGATTGATAAGAAACTAGATCCACGTTGACTTGTTGCGTTCGTTTGTGTAATTGGAATTTGTACAAGAAATGTTCCGCTATACGAATAATCGCGAATAATAATATCATACGCTTGTACGAACGAATTTATCGATAGGAGGATAAACCAGGACACCCAGAAACTTGGACGCTCGTTTCGAGTGTCGAAGGACTCGAGTTTCTCTTTTATAATTTTCTTTTCTTCGAGACCAGGTCGAATTATTTTTACCTGTGCCAGACGGTCAAAATAATGGCAACGCTCACATATCATCGGAAGTAAACCGTCAAGTACTGGCGATTCAAATATTTTTATTTACTTTCCATTTACCTTAACTCGTATTTTTAACGATTTCTATCGCCTTTCGAGGCATTGTAAAATACTTGGTCCCGTTTTGGAGAACGTATTAGATATAAAGCAGAAACGAAGTAAGTGATTTCGAATATCTAATTTATCTATTTTAATCTAATCTAATCTAATCGCAGTTTCGACCGATCATCAGGCTTTTTATCAACGTCGCAGCAACAGCAATATAGGAAATCGCAGGTATTAATTCGACGTGGTAAAAGTTTGATTAAATTCGATTCAAGAAATAAGAGCGTAGGAAACTGCTGGTGCATATCATTTTGAAATAATTCCACCTCTCGATACTTTTACCGCGTTCAATTCAAGCGACAGAGACATAGGAACCCAGAGCGAGGTATCGTTTTCAAATAAAATTCAATTTAAACGACGAGAACGTAGCAATAGCATCGTCAAATGTGACGAATGTATTTTCATATTAAGCTATTCTTTTCTAGTCGCAAAGTAACATTGCAACAAACAAACGTGTAATCGCTACGAGTTCGCCTGCGATCTTCTTACATTTACGTACATTTTCCTATTTTTATATCGAAAACAACGATTACGAATGTTAAATGAGCGAGACCTAGAAATCTCCGATCAAAAATTATGAAACGTAGAAATTTTTATGCGCGACAAAAAAGAAACTATTTTATAGAACGTATCAAGCACGAGATAGCGTTTCGCGAATCGTGGCGAAATAAAGAATTAGGACAAATTTCACTGGTTCGGTACCGTTACTCGTTCGCGACCGATTTGCTATCGGAACAGTTCGCTGCACTGTGGCCCGTCCCATATCGAAACCACCGCGTATTACACGTACCGTGCATATCGATTTCTTTCTCGATCGATGCGTGTCTCAAGTAGAGAAACATCTTCGTGCTATTAAATCGCAGGTACATAAAAATGCGCGCCATAAAGTGTGCGCATAAATTTCAAGGATTCGATGAGGAAAAATTCCTTAAAAGTCACGCTCGCTAACGACCTTGTTTTTCTTTTTCATTCTTACTCCACGTTATTCCTCCGAAGAAGATGAAAATCAACTTTTCGACTCTTTTAATGGTCTACGTTCTCATTTACTTTTATATAAGCAAAAGTTTTATTGGGACCACTTCTCGAACAGAAGCGTAGGGCTGCGCCACGTTTCTTCAACGAGACTTGCTTTTTTAAGCTGTTACGAGTTGCCGCAAGTTGAAAGCACGCGCTCCATGTTTTTATTACCTGAGAATTCTCAACACTTGATAAATCTTACAGGCAAAACTGGTTTACCTGCTCTCGGAGAATATAGATCGTTGTAACATAAATCTCAGCAGAGTATTATAGACGAGCTAATCGACTAATTAAACGATAAATGCCATATCTTCGAAGAGACGTGATATAGATTAATCAAACAATCGTAGAAACCAGATCGTTCTCTTTATCGTAATCGCCAATCCAATATTTCTGACTTCAGTCTGCAAACTCACTACGCGTAATCTGTCGTTTCTTCAAACGTGCAACCTAACAGCATAAGAGAATAACGTGAAACGACGTACTGTATAACGTGTTTGTGTATTGGTCGCGTAATATATACGGAAAATCCATGAAACTTTGGATTCTCTGTATATTCCAGACCGATAACAATCCACGTTGCTCCGTAACAATTCAAGCAACCGAATCGACCCACCAAAAACACGAAATATTTCTTATTTCTTGCTCTCGTGATGAAATAACTAACAAGACGGTCGTATATCGAATCGAATCGAATTGGCCACAATTTACCATTAGATTTCTAGCGATCGATCAAGTCGCAGTACGATCTTTTCCGTGGTCCACTCGATAAGTTCCTTTCACAGCCATTTATATCGGTAAATTACACTTGCTCTGAAATCGCCTTTCATTTGTCAAGTTTATGGCCTTGTTCAACGAAAGAATAGAAACTCGCGTCTCTTAACGTGGATCCTATTTTCAACAGCTCAGATTTCAGAAGCTACGTCAGATTCGCCGTTCTTCTGCCTCTTTTCTTCCCTCCTAATTGCTTCTCCATCGATTTGGTTAACTCGTTCCACGTAAGATTTAAATGTCAGGAAATGAAAGTATCCCTGTCGAAAAAATTCGTTCTTCTTCTTTCGTTCAAGAGAGATTCTGGCTCGTTGACAACGAAGACATTTTCTGCCGATCGTTCTTCGTGTTTTACGACCGTCTCGTCGAAACGGCGAATTGTATCTGTTCTTTCGGTTAATTGCTTCCATTGAAGACGATTTGTTATGAAATAGTCAAGTACTTTTCTATAAATCGTTTGACGGAACAGGAGAGGATTTAATACAAAATGCGTAGAAGATTCGTTAAAACGGCGATGATATATTTTAATGGGGAATATGGAATATTTGTTATCCACAGTTTGATGCTTTTGTTCGGGAAAATTATTTCTCTTTTATTTCACCCACTCGCTTCTTTTTCCATAAAGTTACTTAGTCGCGCTTTTAAACAACGTGGATTAATTTTTTCTTAACAAAACGAAACGATTATCGGATTGAACATAGAAACTTATCAATTCCTCTCATCAACTACCTCTTTCCATTCGACTCTTCTCGCATGTTTTCGCGTTTAACTGTAACTTTTATCTTTGCTTCCACTCTCGAAAAATTCGCTTCCGTAAAGGATCGACACTCCTGTTCGAAGCAGGTTTCTCGTCGAAAACGAGTCTCTATGTTAAAAAAAAAAAAAAGGCTGCTTGCCTCGACTAACGTTTATATCGCAAACGCTCCTTTCGAAGCCGTCATTTTTTAATTCTTTCTGGCTTCATCCGCATTCGGATCTGGTTCCAATCGTTACGCCATACAATGCGGTATGCGGTGGATAAGAATCGAAATAATCGTCCGATTTCGATCTTATTGTACGATGATATCATCAGTCTGTAAGTAAGCGATATAATCGTGAACAGTAATTCTCTCCAAAAAATTGAGGGAAGTTAGTAAAAGTCGTTTCTACCTCAAAATCTAATGCGATTACCTGTGTATCTGATCTGCGAACGTGCGAACGAATGTGACCAGCGAATTCTGATTTTTGTCCCCAATTCTCATTCCAATGCCGCACTGTGCACTGGCCCGATGCGATCGTTCTTTAACTCGCAACGCGCATTCCTACAAAAATATCTAGTTTCTACGCCTTCGATCCGTGAAAGAATACTAAAAATATATTTCACAAAATAGTTACAGTCAGCTGTTTCTTATTATACAAAGGATTTGTTAATTTTCGATGGCAAATCGAGGGAAACTTTACACGTTAAAGATACGATAAATAAAAGCTACTTTGTAAGATAGGAATTTCATTCGTAGAAAATTCAACACAGGGTAGGATTATTCGAATCAGCTAAAAATTTAGCATCGAACGTTGCACAGTACGATCGGATTTGTACGTTACGAGAAGAAAATTAGGAAAAGATCAACCACGAAAAAATATCGTTTCTCTTATCGAAAGATGAAATGCAATAAACAATAGAGAAAAATAACAATTTGTAAACTTCTGTGTAAAATCGTTCTGTACGATAAAGCTTCCGGAACAAATAGTTCCTCGTTCGTTAATCCCACGATTCCTATTCTTCTCTTTCTCAAACGACGAGCACGTGTATCAGTTGCCAAGATTTTCTTTGGCCATCGATGAAGTATTACGGTCACGTGCTAAGGATGTGGCAATAAAAAAACCAAGATCCAATGTCCCATTTCGCCGTGGCTTTTGCTTTTATTCGAAACCTGTCTCACGGCTGGCGTGCAACTCGTCGTCTCGAACGAATCTTCGTAGTCGCGAGACTGTGGCCAATTATCGTTGCGTAATACCGATCGTTCTTGTGAAAACGTTCACAGACAGATTACGCACGGTATCCATTCATTCCTTTTCGCTCTTCGCTCGAGTCGTTACACGCTCGATTAATGGAAATCCTAATCCTGTTTTCGCTATCTTGCCATAGTCACGATACGATCAACCGATACGACGATTATCTATCGTAGTCTCAGTCGTAGAATATAGAAACGCGCGTTTTCAGAAAATTTCAGGGAAAAATTCTCTTCTTCGATCATCTGCAGTGTCTTCATAAACTGTACTCTACGTAGGTGTAGAGTGGCGCGCAAAAATACGCGAACGCTCACTGCAGAAAACTTTTATGTAGAAAACATTTTACGTTGTAGAAAACATTTTGGAACGTTGTACTTTCGTTGTATTAATAATATTTCAAATCAATCTGGAAACGCGTACAGAAGCCACGAGATATTTACCGCAAATATATATTTAGCGAAAGATTAGTATACAGCATAGATAGTCATCTTGGGCGTATAATAAGTGTGAAAGACGATCCTACCGAATATCGAGGCTTATTCGGCTGTTTTATAATTTCTAAAAGATACACGTGTACTTGCATTAAACATCTTGTGTACTTTCCGTGTACGTTTTTACATTTGTTTCAAAATTTAATTCAATATAATCAGCATATCCGTATCTCACGATGCCAGTGAAATTTCAAAATGTTTTACGTGACACGCGATATTAAAAAACGTTTACGAACGTTCGATTACTTTCGCGAACCACTGTATGTTCTTTTGCCATGATTACAATTTAATTGAATTTAATTTAATATAATTACAATTGAAGAAAAATAACGACGATATGGGAGAGCGTGCAGATATAATTGCGATTCGAATTTCTGATTGAATTTGAAATTACATATCTGGATGGGTCAATCGCATCGTACGCGGTTGCTTCAGAAAAGGTTTGATTAGCGACGTTGAATTTTCCTCGCGATTTCACTTTCGCTATCTTGCCATAATCGCACGTGTTACGAATCGTAATACAGATACTTCGCAAAGCCATCCATAATGATTCCATCGCGACTGGAACTCGTAAGAGGAATTAGAAAGAATAACAGCGCAACTATTACTATTCTACGAGCGTAGAATCTCTCTCAATGGAGAACAGAGAGAGATATGATTGCTTATTGGTTATTTTTATTTCTAAATTATAACAACGCGTCTGCTTTACGATCCTTACGATACTTAATGGATAACGTAATTGCGTCATTGCTCCAAACTTTGCTTTTTTCCTCCCACTTGCTTTTAATTTACGACCAATTGTCATTTTATGGACTTAAAATATGTCGCGTGCAATATAGATTACAAATGAAGTTTAATCGAGATTCTTATTGTTTCTCTCGGTGACATTACGATCATCCGTCTTCTCGTTTATCGCGTGATTAACAAGTCGAATATCTTGAAACGTGGCTTGCTTGAAAATTGTTCATTGTGAGATTTGGCGAATCGCAAGGCGAATTACTTAGCTTCACTCAAATATCCTTCTAACTCAAATAATTCTATCTTACTCTACTCAAAACTTCGGTGTTTCTTTCATTCGGTATTTTAGCAATTTACCTGCGCCAAAATACATTCAAACTACCTGCTACGAATGATTTCGGCAAAGAATGTCACGCTGCGTGAAACCAAACCGTAATGAAATTCAATTTTTCTTATTCGCACGTTTCATTACACGAACGATCTTCGAGAGACACACTGCGACGTTCATCGGTGAAACCAAGCGGCCAAAAAAGTTCACGCATCAATTAACACATGGCAACGCGTGAGAGCCACGAAGACTGTAAAAAGCAAACGAAAATACCGGAAAACGAAAGAAAAGAACGCGTATCGTTTGCTTTTCACCGCGATCTTCGAAACTTCCACCAGGTGTTAAGATCTTCGCATCGAAACTAAAGAACGTTTAGCGTATCCCGGCAAAATTCAACGCTGTTCTCACGACTAATTCGATCGCAGAAACAAAAGATCAGCTCACGTACGTGAATCCGTAATCGGATAAGCAAATCCAGCGGACGAAAAGAAGCGAAAGCAAACAACAAAGAGGCAAGAAGGAAGAACCACGTTGTTAAGACGACTTATATTCGATGGTTCCACGATTCATCCAACATCTACATAGCTGCAGACATTTATGGCGTTGTTCGATAGAGATAATGGTCCTCAGTTCCTTTGTTCTTGTCTGTTCAACAGCGTCAACGCGGTGTTTTGACTGTCCGGTAACGAGGATCTCGCGATTCGTACGTCGAAGATCTTCTTTAGAGAGCGGGGAAATTGGCTGTTTAAACCTGCGTAGATTATAGGGTTGTAGCAAATGGAGGATTTGGCCAATAACGCCGGAAGCACAGCTACCGATG
Organism: Bombus bifarius; assembly: GCF_011952205.1. Lineage (NCBI taxonomy): Eukaryota > Metazoa > Arthropoda > Insecta > Hymenoptera > Apidae > Bombus > Bombus bifarius. Next base: position 18,765 of record NW_022884413.1, on the reverse strand, counting down.
CCGATGGCTTTGCCTAGAAAATTAATCGAAGATTTTGTTAGAATAATCTGTTGCTCCCGCTCAACGATTTCTATTAGCTGCGTAATAAGTTTTGTCGGTTGTATTGTATCGTCTACCAATAGCGTTGTGATTTCTAAATAAATTATAATGGACGTGATTATATTAAAAAACGGAAGATTCTTAAGTAAAGAAATTATTATGTTTATAAGATTGAAAGTTCAAACGACAAGTTTGAACTTTCTCGTCGATGGCGATGTTCAGTGCTAGGTTCGGAGACCAGTTTGAAACACAAAATATCATCGAATACATACGAAACGAGTGACGATATTTAACGGGCATCGTTATGGCGTTGTGTCTGTTAATGGCACCTGCTGGTAATACGAAATTATAACGAAATACTTTCACCCCACATGTATAGATATGCAAATCGTTCACGGTGTACGAACAAAGGAAGGTGCATCTCGTATCGCGTGCCACGATACAGCTTTCTCAATTTCAGCCGATCTTACGAATTAATATGAAACTGGTCTTGATGGTGAAGAACCTCGTAACGCGAGTTTTCGTGTTATCTCAGTTCTATCAACGAAAATTTGAATTTTACATCGCGCGTTAAACGAAACTTTGCAAGAACAAAATCAGAAATTGTTCGTCTGATAACACTAAGAAAAGATGTATTCAAGAAGATCGATGTAAGTAATAAGAGGAAGTTGTAAAATTTTCTGCGTGAAATTATGGAACTGTGACCACTTTAAAAGATTATATTCTTGGATATGAATTTACAACTTACGTCGAAATATTGCGCGGCGATCGCAAGAGCAGCGTAAGGCGACCAGGCGAGCAGGAAGGCAGTTATCATTAGTGCAACCATTTTCGTGATCTTCGCCTCGCGTCTTCCGCTTGCGCCTGTGAAACAAATTATTTTCGCGTTGCTAACGTGAGCAACGGAAGTATGGCTCTTTCACAAATACAAAAGGCAAACTATAGAAGAACTCTGTTCGTATTAAGTCCGTTTATGTATTTGAAGTTTTATTATCTAGCGCTCGATTAAATAGCCTTCCGTCGATCGAGCTCATTTATTTGGACGAAAAATTAAAAAAAAACACCCCACTGACCTGACTAAAGAAATAAAATAGACAAACTCGAAGATGGTACCCCCTGGGGGTAGCCATCCACATGTTATTTAGCAATTAAGTTAGAAACATTTGCCAAATGGCCATCTGGACAAATTGTAAAGTACAAATTAAATAATAAAAAAAGTAAATTTTCTTATGTTCAATTTTCAAGGTAAGAAATAAAATAGTCAAACTCGAAGATGGTATCCCGCTGGGGGTAGCCATCCACATGTTATTTAGCAATTAAGTTAGAAACATTTGCCAAATGTCCAGCTGGACAAATTGTAAAGTACAAATTAAATAATAAAAAAAGTAAATTTTCTTATGTTCAATTTTCAAGATAAGAAATAAAATAATCAAACTCAACTCAAAGATGGTATCCCGCTGGGGGTAGCCATCCACATGTTATTTAGCAATTAAGTTAGAAACATTTGCCAAATGTCCAGCTGGACAAATTGTAAAGTACAAATTAAATAATAAAAAAAGTAAATTTTCTTATGTTCAATTTTCAAGATAAGAAATAAAATAATCAAACTCAACTCAAAGATGGTATCCCGCTGGGGGTAGCCATCCACATGTTATTTAGCAATTAAGTTAGAAACATTTGCCAAATGTCCAGCTGGACAAATTGTAAAGTACAAATTAAATAATAAAAAAAGTAAATTTTCTTATGTTCAATTTTCAAGATAAGAAATAAAATAATCAAACTCAACTCAAAGATGGTATCCCGCTGGGGGTAGCCATCCACATGTTATTTAGCAATTAAGTTAGAAACATTTACCAAATATCCATCTGGACAAATTGTAAAGTACAAATTACATAATAAAAAAAGTAAATTTTCTTATGTTCAATTTTCAAGATAAGAAATAAAATAGTCAAACTCAACTCAAAGATGGTATCCCGCTGGGGGTAGCCATCCACATGTTATTTAGCAAATAAGTTAGAAACATTTACCAAATGGCCATCTGGACAAATTGTAAAGTACAAATTAAATAAAAAAGAAATACTGCGAGGAATTCCTATTGTACGAATCGCTTATCTGTCGACAAGTTTACATAGACGAAGCTTTACCGTAGTTTTGAGGAGATTTCGATCAGACTCGATCAGATTTTGCAAGTTCTTAGAAAAGATTACGATCAGGAACTAACTTACCTGCTCTCTTTCGCACTTTTCTCAAGGTCGCTATAATTGCCACGTAACTACTACTGATCACCAAAACGGGGATGATCAGACCAAACACGAAGAGGAATCCTATGTAGCTGTCGCTTTTGGTAAGAGGGTCGTGGACTTCCCAGGACACGCTGCAAGACACGTTTCCTGCCTCTGGACCGTAACTACCCCAGCCAAATAGTGGTGGCAGAGAGAGGCAGAGTGCATAGATCCAGACAAAGATTCCAAGTGTTATCGCATGCCTGTAGAAAACAGACGATTCGTACAGACAGTGCGTGAAGTAAAATTATAAGGCAACTTATCGTCGGCGTGCATAATATTAGGTTGGCAACCAAGTGATTGCGGATTTTGTCATTAAATGGTATCGACAAAATCTGCAATTATATTTAGTATATTATTCAGTATAGTATTTATTTGTAATATTTGATATATTTAGTATAGTAGGTAATTGCATAGGCAATACAGAGTATCTCGAGAATTAGCCTCTTTCTTGGTTTCTAAATAACTTGGCAGAGAAATAAAAAATTCATTTATGTAGAATAATCACGGAAGACACGTTGCACATTTCGAAAGAATTGCATCGAAAATTTGCAACGGAACGTTTCTTCAAGAATAGATAAGGATGTTACTGGAACATTTCGTACAGCTTTCGTTGCAATCGATTAAAGTTTCAATATCAATAGGAACAAAGTTGGAAGTAAAAATCTCCTTTTTCTAAGAAACACGTGTCACGTCCGAACGTGTTCAGTTTAATTCGGTTTTTGGTTGGCCGACGATTATCGGCAAAAATTTTCGCGTTAGAGGATTACTTCGTTTACGGTGTTCAGCGAAGTAATCGTGGCTCGCGGCCAGGAAAATTTATTTTCTCCTTTATCATCGTAGCGTAAGCACTTAAGAACATTTCTCTACGCGTTTTCTTTTTCATCGTCGAAACACCATTCTGTCTTAACGTAAGAGTGAAAAGCTGCACCTTAAGAAGCGTCTAAAGAACGGAGACCGACATTGTTAATCCAAAATTGATTAGAAGATCGGTAAAATACCGTTGAAGTGATTCACGCGGATTTTTAATCTTGAACTTATCCTCTAGAATCTAGAACGACGTTCATAATTACACAGGCGACTCTCGCGGGTTATTAAAGAATGCTACTACCTTACAGGCTCGATCCACGACGTGAAACATCTTTGCTTCGAACGCTTTCGTATTCGTCGAACAGTCGACGGCGCAAAATGTTACAAATTGTTAGAAAAGGCTTCTCCGAATTTCTGTAGAGAGACAAGAATTTTCGTAAGATTTTCTCAGCTTGCGATACAAATTTTTTCCACTATAAAGTTCAAAGACTGCGATTGAAAGTTGTTTGACGGGTCTCTGTTGAGACATCAGAAATTCTGATCTATGAAGCTAGTTGTTCAGTGTTATGCTTTTTATCTTCTGAATATTTATAAATTAGTAATTATTTCTCGCCGCGAACGTTCATTTACATAAAAGCATAAACACGGAGCTGTATTTACATAAACGCTCGATTCATAAGATTGATCTGAAAAGCTATAACTTGTAATTGTAAGCGGAACGAACGATCAATTCGCCTTCGCGTTATTCGATTCGACATGCGACGTATCTCGACGTGTAATTAGACAGAGCAAAGAAAAGCATCGTGTATTATGCAGGATCGAGTGTTACGATCCACTTCTTCTCTACATTGTTCACGTGCACGTGTGTCGCGACGAGTTGAGATTTTCGGAGCGGAACGTCCGTCGTGTTGCTCCGCGATTCGACTGACAAAGTCAAGGCCATTTTTCTTTACCTTGACCAAATATATACACAGTTCTTTCGAAACATCTTTGCCTGCCAAATAAAGTAAAAGTAAATGGAATCATTCTCACCTTATGGACAGAGCTTTCATCGGTCTGGCTACCAGTAACCACCTTTCAACAGCCATTACTGTCAGGTTCCCGATACTGGCGAACCCCAGAGTGGACATGAACCAAGCGTAGCTTTGAAAAACAAAAAAAGAAAAACGTTGTTTCAATGGAATTGTAACAAGCCAAAGATTTTTGGTTAATATTAATCATTCTAGGCAGGAGAAATTGGGCGAGAGATTAACGAAATTTCTGAAAATTGTTAGATTTGATTTCGACCTGGGATCTTTGGCATATTTTATTCTATAAGTATCATGGGAACTTGAAATTTTTATAAATTAATATTAGTCGCGTTATCACAATCAGAATAATATATTATTGCAATAAACCATTAGTAAGATCAATGAAACTTTAAAGTTACAATTCTATCAAATACAAAAGTATCATCAAAAAGCAGTAAGATATAAGAATAATTATTGTAACCAGTTTTATTTTAAACTATAATTTTTCTATGAACTTTTTATGAACTTATATTTGACCGAAGGCTATATCTTTAAACTTTTATTTATAAAATATGCCAGTATAGTTTTAGAGAGAGGAACTGGGACATCCTGTACGACGACGTCAATTTTCGATTACAATCGTGTCGATTTACGTTTCTCAACTTTTCACTAGAAATATCCGTTTATTCCCAATTCTCTCTCGGACTTAGACGTAACATTGTTTGCTTTTATCATTTGCGGTGTCCACGAAGAATTCTTCGAAGGTTTGTTGAACGTTTAAACGATGGCAAACCACGAAACTCCACTTTGCGGTAGGTACACCGTGCGCCAGATACTTTCTCTTAATTTCGTTGTCTCGACACCATATTTAATGACCTGAAAGAGACACAGGATTTTACGAGACCGTGACAGAGCGAACGTTTCATCTCGTTATAACGAAACTCGTCCATTCTACGAATCCTAAAGAATTATTAGTTCCAGGGATAATTATACGTTCCGTTAACGAGGAAATTCGTCAAATTTTGTGACAAAATGAAGGCAAAAATAATTCATAAAAGATACTCGGCTCGCTTTTACGTTCCTTTATTAACCACTTTCAAGTCTCGACGATTTGAGCTCGAAAATACTTCATTTTATCTTATATCCCACATTTATACTGATGATAAGTATACATGTATTAAGATATTTATATATATAAAATTGATTATATTGCAATAGTAATAGCTATATTCAAAGATATAAAAATATAGAAAAATAACGCTAAAAACAGTCGCTGAATTAAAGGAATTACAGAATTAACGGGAGGAAGCGAAAATGAAATAACCAGCAACTGAAAAGATGGGCCAGTCGATAAGTACTTACTTGGAAGAAGATAAAAGTTAACCAAATGAAATAGGCGATAATTTTTTTAAACAGAAAAGAACTCGAATAAAGTTTTGCAGAATTATCTTACGATAATTACGTTTAACGAACCGCATCTTCATTGACGCACGCTCCTGAATAATTACATTCGTGCCGATAATGAGCATTAACGTATTAAATAAATGGATTTTCTGTTCGTGCTATTGAAATTCTACGAGCGAAACGTGCATGACAGGGAATGTCACAACATTCACACATTGCGTTTGTGCTTGGAAGTTTCATCTGGAACATAAGTATCATAGTAACATAAATAGTACTTCCTACTTCGTTTTCCTTGGTTATTCTAATTCTTCTGAACGATTATTCTGTATTTTGTATAAAAAAAAAAGTGCTGTATCATAGAGAATCAGTGAACAAAACTTTCAAATAAACGTAGAGAAACATTTGAATGAAATAAGTTAAGAAGATGAAAGCGAGTTATTCATTTGTGAAATCTTCATAATTAAATACCAGCATTGGCTGGAATTTTAACGTTGTAAAGTAATCACGCTCCCAATGGAGACGGAATAGAAGAGAGCAGAGAAGGGCTGGTTTCGTTGGCCGTGTTTCGGCTGTTCTATTTCCAGAAAAACCTTCCCCTTTCAATGGTAGCTTTTGTAGCTTACGTATGTTGCTTTACAAGCTCGTTAAAAAAAATGGCACAATTCGCTCTGTACGTATATGCCTACCAATACTGACGCAGTAGCGCTAGATCTGTCACGACGAAGAATTCAATTTTTCCTTTCACCAAGGATCACGGAGTGTCGTTGCCATTCCACATAACAAGAAATTTTACCGTATTCCGTAAATAGCCGATATTGATGGTGTAAACTAATTATAGCGTAAGTCGAGACAGCGTAAACTAATCGCAATGCTGTAATGCGAATCCTTTATCAGACATTTTCACGTTTGTCTTTAATTTTCAACTGTAGGCAGTGGGGAAAACAATTCTGCTCAGCCATTAATTTTCAGTAAAAGTTGCCTGAGTTTCTTTCCGTTCGTTGGAGTCAGCCGCTTTAAACGGCAGCAAGAAGATTACATTTATCCGAGATTCAATTATTCTCTACCGCGAGAAACCACGATGTGCATCGCGATTACAACGAAAGCGAGTAAGAAAAGGGAATAATAGGAAGATTACATTCGTTCAGGATGAAAGGGAATATCGTCTCGTATGTAGTTGATATGCCTCGGACAAGTTTCATGCGATTACGTTTAATAAACGATAAATTATACCAGAGACACATTTTGTAGCCCCAGTACCATCCGCCTGTGATAGCAGAAACCATCGCAACAGGATTTCCAAACGCAGCCACCAGGAAATCGCCAACCTGAAGTAAAAATTGTCCTTAAATTATTCACGTTGAGTCTTTACTCAAACGGAAAGGAACAGATGTGTAAAACAATTATCGCATAAAACGAAATAAAAGAAAAAAACAAAACGATCAGAGAACTTTCGCAATTTTTCAATTTCCATTCAACACTCGTATTCAATTCCACAATGGGAATATTTTCGGTGATATTCGATGAAAACACGGTGCTACGAGGGTGCCATTAGAGAATTGATTGACACAAACGACGCGGAAAAATACCGTTCTGTTGCGGTAGATTCCAACTTTAGTGAAGTTCGCAACTTTATAAATATTTACACTCTCCTATATTTTTTTCGATCGTTTCGTATCTCCAGTTCGCCGAATAATTGTATCATAAAAACAAAAATCGAAGTTAAAGGTGTGATAACACGAAAGCCTGCCGTGAAAGCTCCACGAATTTTATCGACTTAGTACTCTAAGGTCGATTCTGCTTTCTAGAAGAATTTCTTCTAGTCGCTTTCGTTGCTAGAGTACGCGCAACTCCATCTTCTTCAACTATAATTCCTCGAATTTCAGATCTTTCATCCTCTTCTCTAGCCTCATCCCCGAGAAAGGAATCATGATTGTATGGAACGTTCTTATAAAATTCAGCAGAGATATAAATCTATGATGCGTTAATAATTCTGTAATAAAATTAATTGAAAGGATAACATTCTTCGATGTTACAATTGAAAATGAAAGAGCTGAAAGCATCAATTATGCGGTGGAAAATTAATGCACGCGAAGCTTCGATTAAATTAATGGAGTAAATCGATGTGGCGAGAATCGATTTTAATATTTTTAATAAAAATCTGAACTACGTAAATACTGGTTTCCAAATTGCTCGTCATGGTTTCGGTTAAAATTCTCCCGCGATTGTAATCTAAAACAATAGAAAATAAATTTATTCCACAGATTTTCCGATTAGAATTTTCAATCAACTGAATCTTCACTTACCAATTAGTCAGAAGATAGAATTTCATAAAAGTAATCAAATTTACGACAATTCCAATAACTGGATAATAACTTGATTGGTTTTTAAATTATAAAAATCCAATCAAGTTATAGGTATATCTAGTTTCCCATGAAAGAGAAAAGCAAACGATTCATTTGCATAATATCGAATGACACAGTTTCTATGTGAGTAACGTAGAGTGTAACTAATACGTCTACTTAGCACCGTGCTAAAGAGTTGCATGGAGGCGCGATATACAGACGTATAAATTATTCGCATCCACGAACCTTAACATCTCCTATGCGAATTATACGACTGAGAAGATTTCACATAAATACCTTTAACGATATTATCCTCTTTCGTTTAAACAAAAAAACAAATAAAATTTTACGAGTAAACTTTACAAATTACGAATTATTTGATTATTCTATATAAGATTATAAAATTATAAAGCAGATGTGTATAATCTACAATTTATAACTTGTAAATTTGGTAATATTACCAGTAAATTATTATGCAAGAGGATACAGGTTTTGAAGAATTAAAAAAATTGATTTATATTGACCTGTATTTTACCACAATACAAGTTTGGAAAAAATAGTAGATATCTGTCGACTGTAATTATGAAGAAATAATTTCTAAATATCGAATCAATTAATATTCTTACTCATTCCAAAATGAATTTACTAAACTAAGATCTTTCAACATCTATAAATCATCGCTCGCAAACTTCAAAAACCAGTATGAAAAACGTTATAAAATCAGCTAATATCGTTTCAAGAACTATTATTTGATGTCTTACGACAAGATTAACCAGGATCACGTTGACGGGTGTCCACAGTATCTGCGCGTCCTTGACGATCACGATCGCCACCAGAAGATTCATGGTGAAACCAAAAAATCCGATAAATCCCAATGCGATCGCTGCAGCGACGTACACCATCGGACTGACTTGATCATCGGCATCGTAAACGACATTGTCCACGGTGCTACGGTTCAAGGACATTCTTCTTGTATTTTTCTGCCTTTACACTTCCACACTTTTCCGCCCCTTTTTTTTTTTTTTTTTTTTACCACCGACACGAAAAAGGGGAAAAAGCAAACGAAAAAGCACCACGTGCCGATTGAACGCGTTAATCGTCGGACAGATTACGTTCCTCTTTTCGAAGTCACGCAAGAAGCGGACTACATGCATCAACCAAAAGCAGTTTATGACTAAGTTTCAAACTGTACGTACCCTTATATAAAGCCCGGATGAAACTACCCTTTCCTCTGACTGCACGTACTCTCTATCAGTCGCCGTTACCGGCTAAAACCAACCCTCTTGCCGGCAGGTAGAAACAGCATGCGCGAAACTACAGCAGCAACCCCCGTTCAACCCCTCGCGGTTACCAGTTTCATTCCATTAGGATGAAATCAACGATCACATGGTCATATTGTTTTCAACCTCCGGTCACTTGGTGCACTTAATTGCATTGGGTAAGGGTATTCTCTCTTGAGGATAGATGTATCATGATGGAAACTAGGTGATGAAAGAGCTGGAGATCTGGTTGGAAATACAATCCTGAGAACTGATGCTGGAATCGAGTTTGTTTGGATTCTGTGTTATATTCTGATTAGACAGAGAGTTCAAATTGGAATTATGTATAAAGGAAATTTCTTACAAATTGCTAAGGATTATTTTTTTAAGCAAACTTGATTTTGTTGTATTGTATCCTTTGCATGTAGAGTACAAAGAATCCTTTTTCGGCGAGGAAAAAGATTTGCAAATCCAATTAACGGCAGGAAAAACCGTACTCGTTATTTGTGGATTATTGCGGATGATAGGCCTCCGATTGTTTACAGAATTTACATTTAACGAATAGATGTGTGATGCAGGATTTTTCTCGAGCAGATTAAAAAGTTATGTCACACTGTGGTAAATTGATAAAAGAAATCCATAACATTTGTTTGTAACACATCGAGAGATTATGAAACTAAATAATGCTTTATATTAAAAAGAGAGAATATGCAATTTTATAAACAACAGACAGTATTCTTTATTTGACTATATCAAGATGACAATAAATTTGTTGCAGTAATTTGTAGGTATTTAAATTATAACTTACAATATAAAAAGTATCTTTAAGATTATCGAGTCAATTTACATGTCTTCCGTGTCACTGTCTGAATCTTCCGCCATTGCTTGTTTCGCTTTTGCCTCAGCATCAGCTTTTACGTCCGCCGGTATACGCTCGTGCCTTCCATTCGTGTGTTTACCAACCCAGCTCATTTCAAGCTCAAACTGCTTGTCTTTTAATTCATCGTGAACAAGATAAATTATACGTGCTGCTTCTTTTACTAATTCATTGCAAGTCATTTCAGATAGCTTCAATTTTTCAATTTCCGTCTTTGCAGACTGTTTTGCCTTGCCTACAGAATGATGTATTTAAATATAATGGTTGTGCTGTTGGTATGTATTAATATATGTGATATGTCCGTTTTAAATATATACATCTGATTATTTCTATAAATATCAGAAATTCGAAAAATGTTTCAGATGATAGTTGTTTGATTTCATGGGGAAAACTTAATAAGATATATCGATTCTTTTTTTACTTTCTTATTTTTCAGAGATTTCAATAACATAACTTTTTAAAATGAAGGTATACAATTTCTTCAAATGCACCATTCGATGCATACTTTAATTCTCTACAAAAAAGTATTAAGGTACCTTGATTAAAAAATGATTAGTTCGAGAGATATTTTAACTTTACTTTCGTAAAACTTATCGTATGAAAGGCAAGGAAAATATAAACATAAAAACGTTGCGTTGCCTTCCCTTGTCTTTCATACAATAAATTTTACAAGATTAAAGTCAAAATATCTTTTAAATTAATCACTTCTGACCAAAGTATTTTAATATTTTTTTGTAAAAAATTAAAAATTGTATCCGATGTTTATAGGTGTTTATAGAAGATATTTATAGAAATAATCAGATGTATATATTTAAAATGGACATATCTCATATATTAATACATACCAACAGCACAACCGTAGTACCCATATGAAACTCCAGAAGGATCTATCATATACATAGCTGGGCCATCGTGTTCATATGCACCAAGTATTACAGAACAGCCGTATGGCCTGACTGCCGAATACAAAGTATACGCATGCATGTACATAGAAACTCTTTCGTTTAAGTATTTCAGAGGAATACCAATTCCATATTGGGATTTGTAGCTAGACGCTTCGGATCTAGCGATCTCTACGATCTGTCTGGCATCGGATATCAAACCAGAAACTGCCATACCAAGATGTTTGTCTATATTGAATATTCTTTTATTTGTGCCAACCTCATAAAGCTTGGAAGTAACTATCTTTTCCACAGCAAATACAATGCCATCTTTTCCTCTTAATCCTATAACTGTTCTATAATCAAAGCAATATAATTTTCAAATAAATATTTTAAACTATAACAAAAGTTTATAAATTATTGAAAATTCTCTGTGTCACTGCAGTATCTTTAAAGTCTTGTGAACGGTGTAGATAACCAAATCCGCAAAAGATATTTTTAGGATAAATTGACAAATAAAACTATTTGAACACTCACCCTCCATTTTCGACGGCTTTTTGTGCATATTCCACTTGAAACACACGTCCGTCAGGTGAAAATTGAGAAGCAGACAAATCATACTGAAAATCAGAAGGAGGTTATATTTTATAATTGTTCATAACTAATGGATTATCACAGTTTCTTTTAAATTAATACACTATATATTTACCCCTGTGCCTATGGAACTCATTTTTTAGTCAATCGTAGTTATAAGTACTGTAATACTATTACAGGCAAAAATTGTTTATATGCTCAAACGGCGTGAATAGGCGAAAATCAAAACTTGATCGTCAATGCTGTATGCCTCATCATGATAGGTTAGTTGTCAAACTGCAGAACTGACGTCTGGCGGCGAATACGAAAGCTTTTAGTTTTTAAACGACTGTGATACTAATGCGTTATTTCTTCGTCGTAAAATTGAAATAAAATAAGAAAAATTAGGTAAATCAACGTTTAACGTTTTAATTAAGTATCTCGTTATGTTTAAGATAATGCATATTTTGTCAGATACTACTGTTTTTACGTTTTTTCAATAAAAATTAAATCATTTCTAGGAAAGGAATGCTAGAAAACATCAAGATGGCGCATATGAATACGAATTTGAAACTGCGAAGTAAGATTCTTGATAGTTTTGGAGGAAGAAGCAGGTAACTAAATATGTAATATGTTAAAATTATGCAGATATACTGCGTGTATATTGTTAGTAATTTTTCAAGCTTTATGGTACATGAATCATAAAATTCTAGATATATCTATATGTCGTTTGGCTGTCGGTTCCGCCGATGGGCCGTCCGACGCCGTACTGGTCTCTAATAAAATAAAATTTTTCAGCACAATCTGAATATTTCAAGTTCAATTCTTCGTGCACTTAAGTACTTCGGTTTTTACACTGTCAGAAATTAATTATGTAAAGCCTAACAATCATTGTAATCTACGACGTTACTAGAAAAATGATCAATTTGTTTAAAAAAGGATAATTGATAGAGGTTAGTTTTTTCAATTGACACTAATTATCAAATTGACAAATAACAAAAAAGAGCTCTATGGACAAATGTAATAATGGTAAAAAATTAAAGGAGTCATTTAGAAGCGTACAATTTATTTTTGGAAGCATCCAACAAATACTATAGGTTCTTCCAGAGCATCAACTATTAATTCAGCATGTTTTCATTTCCCCTCTTCTTTCAAAAAATTCTTAATATTCTCTTTCTTGCAAGTATATTGAGGCGGACAATTATCTGCAACACCATGTTCGATGGCTTTTCGGAATTCCGTCACTATTTGCTGATACTTCCCTTCAATCGACGAACCTCTGAAAAGTAGATACAGCTATTTTTAAAAATTATAAGCTGCGAATATTTATGTACATTTATGCCTTTATGAACACAAAGAAACGGGACCTGAGTAGAGATTTATTTCATGTACTAAATATTATGTATAAAAAATACTTTACTTTGTATATTTTATACATTTTTGAATATTATACGCATTTTATTTATCCTTTGTATCTTTTTTCCATAAAGGCATGAAAATTCATAATCTAGCGCTAGACGAACTAAAAGATATATTTAGAAAAATTTATTATAAATTACGTACTGGGGTAGCAATTTTATCGTTTGGATGATCATTTCTGCAGCTCCTAGATATTCTTTCGCGACGTGAGGTTCTTCACAAGCTGCTCTATACAGACAGGTATCTCCCATTAAGTATCCTAATGCCAACATAACTTCAGCTTCAGATACCACATTTTCTAGAAATATATTATTATTTTCAATAATTGGTATGTCTAAATATAAGAAAACATTGTTCAATTTTGATAATTGTTTCGATAAAATACACCTTCTTCTAAGTCGCGTCCTTTGTAACCATGATGGCCTAGATATCCTGCTCCAAATACGACTGCTTTCAATACCAAAAGTAATAACAAATTTGATAAATTCAGATTCAATACCTGTAAGAATTGTATCGTTAAAAATTAATACTTCATCTATTCTTAATTCGTTTATTTTATAATTTCTGACAAAATTACTTCAGTATGTTCAGTTTTGTAATAATTTCTGTTATCATTATTATGCTACTGTATAAGATATTTCTCACCAAAAATGTTGAAACTATGTAGACGAATATTTCACGAATTAAAATTAAATAATTTCGCATAGTGCAACACGAGGTATATGTGTTTGCTTCTGAAGCAGAGGCGAAATCAAAGATTCCAGTTGCCTTTACTTTCTTAAATTGAATATAAATGTATTTGACCTAAGCTAAGGTGCTAGAAACACCTTGTATACGATATTAAATATGTACATAATAAATATAATTCACTATTATATTTATAATATATTATTATATGATGACATACCTGACTACTAGTCGAGGATCTTTGTACAAGCTCCTTCGCTATTTCCATCAACATAGAAACTCCATGCTTCTTATTACTTGGTTCCTTAAGAAGCTCTTTATTGCCTTCCATGTTTCTAGCAATAACCCCATAACTCACTAATCCCATGATAATCAAAATCTTCGCATTTAACATCATTTTCTGTCGACTTAATTTAATTTCTCACCATATACACAACAGACTGGACCTTTTGGTCAAACTAAAAGTATCTCACGAAACAAATCAAGTTTTAATTATAATCGAAATTATTCATCGTACAAAGAAAAAATTATTGTAAGTTCTCGTGTAAGAGAAAAGTCGTGTACTTCGCGACATGAGAAGAACTAAAGTGACGTCGCAGACGATGGGAGCGGTGATTTTTATAAGGTGACGTTTTCTGTTGCCAGCAAACCGTACAGCTCGTTTATTTTTTATCTGCGCGCATCAAAGAAAACTATGGCCAATCTCTCTTTGTTTTCACCCATTGTGATGGTGTTCCATACACAATTGTTAATAACGTTTATTAGCCACGCACCACGCGAACTTTCATTCGTCAACGTTGACGGAAATAAACGGTGAAAACTCTTGCAAATAACTTCTACAAGTTTTCTTCTATGTATTCTTAATCGTTATTCTATACGAATAAACAATTTTTACTGATTAACAGATTTCGGATTTTCATGGATTTATGGAAATTTTGGAAATGAAAAATTGCACAAAATGCACGTGATACAGTACAGTATTCTCTATAATATCCAGAAAGTAAAACAATTTTTTATCCAAGTTCTATTTTCTTAAATGATATTCATGGAAATATGAATTTGCTAAAAAATTCGCGGGCTATTGATTCAGAGTTTTCTTGATGATTCATTATATTATATTTTAGCATAATTGTATTATTTATATTATTTTTATATTATAGTATAATAGCAGTAACACCATTGCTTTTGATCGTAGCTACTCGTGATGGTATACCAACTGTCGTCCATTCGCAATGTGTCCAAGTTTTCACCTCAAAAAGAGCGCATAATCGATGAGAAATAGGGAAAATGACAGTGGACAATGATGATACCTAACACGAGCAACACTTGTAACAAAAGTATCAGCTGCGGTTACGGCTCGTAGACTGGTTAAATATTCATCAATAGCGTGTCTGCGGATCGTCTGTAAGTAGTCAACTAGAAATAAGTTTAAAGCTGCTCAAGTATTATGCACCCAAAGCAAAAAGAAAAAAGAAAAAATGTCGATGTGGAGAAAAATGAACGCAAGAAGAAAGAAAAATGTTTCGTCAGAAATATTCGTGGTCTCGAGGAATCTTGTTAATAATTAATAATTCGATTACTCTTTACGCTGTCAAATTTTTCATCTCGTCTTTTTACTTCTTGTTGCTTTGGGGCATAATTTATCATTTAGAGGAATATATTAAGATTTTCTTCTCGTAATACTTCTTTTATCAAGTTAATGGACAGTTGTAAAATTTGCAGAAGTATATTATTTATTTTTCATTGCGTGTAGAACAGAAACATATCCCATCGAGGTTTTTAAGACCTAAACACAAGAAAAAGAAATTGCTCTGTATATGTTTATGTAAATGTGAAATGTCACATATGTATATTGTTCTTTTTTATATTATTATTCGTTTTCACAGCCCAGACGAAGGGTCTGGATTACGTATTTTTCTAACTTCTACACATTCTCGCATTTCTTTTAGAATATTGTTCTATCTAAAGACCTTCACCAGTTTACATTCCTATCTTAAACATATACATACATCTTATCTTATATTTGAACTAAATCTTAAATGTATAGGGCGTTTACGGATTTATTAGCCAGTGTTTTTCTTGTAAATTGCATATATTAGAAAAAAGTGGTCGAGGAAACAATTTTATAGTTTTCTATGACCAGTGTAATAGCATATATATATATATATTTTTAATATTTTCAGTATTTTTCAAGAAACGAGAGTGAAATACAGTTTTTTAAGCAGAATGCTGTACGTTTTTTTATCTCATACGAAAGCGCATGACACGACGAATTTATCGAATGCACATTTCAATTCTGCTAATGACACGCTTGCGTTATAACACATTTTAGAGTAAATTGTATTATGACTCGTTCACGCTTACCTGAGAGAATAGCACTAAAGTAAAGGAACAAAATTTGCCTGCTGTAATTTTTAAAGGCGAAGCCCTGGCACGACACATGATAATTATAAGCCATCTTGCATTCTTGGGAGGTAAATTGTACCATTCGGCATTGTACACCGTGTCAGCAATTTCTGTACTCTGAAAAAAATTGCAAATTTTAATTACCGAAAACATCGATTAATTAATTTTTCTTTCATAAAAGGTACCTCGGAAGTTAGTTTTTCGCCCATGTAACAATATAGGAACAAATGCAACATCACATAAACTACGTATATCAGCAGAAACGAAAGTTGCAAAATCATGTATTCCATCTCTTGCTCTCCAAATGACTATAAATTAAATGATGTCAAAGATGGTGTATTTATTTTAGAAAATTTGTTGATACTTTAGTGCGATATACATTTGGAAAAGGTATGTTTTCTTCGTACCATAATGACTTGGTAAGATTGAGAGCATATCTGAATGGTGCAACTCAGCATTTGAAGGAGGAGCATCATGTTGAAAGAATTCTCTATCTTGTTGGCGAATCTTAGATATGCATACGACATGATTAATAATTGTCAGATGACAAAATTATGCATTTAAGGGTTAAAACAAAGAAAGTAAAAGATGGACTTAGAAAGATTTTAAATTCTCGAATTTCAATTTCGTTAATTAATATCTCATAATTCTTCTTATTATAGTTTATACTCATCACTGTGCTCCTTCCATCTTTTTTACCATCTTCAAAAAGAACAAATTTTTTGAATACGAACCTACTAATATATTCATGCTTCTGAATAATTTTCTGCAACTTCTTTTCCAGATCTTTCTTATCGTACGAATGAATCTTCCGTAAATCGTCTCTCAAATTCGAAAGCTGTCCGCAGACATGGAAAATCAACAGAACGACAAAAGTATCTACTGCTGTGTACGTAGTGGCCGCATAAAAAGTAGCCATGAATTGACCGATCATTGTCAATTCGTAATTTGGACTGATGGTAATGTTATAGGGGAAATAGCCACGATAGAACAGCATGTTGTCACTGTATCTCATACTAAACAACCGTGCAGGCACAAAAGCGAGAAGGACAATGTTGGCCATCAACGTGCTTCTTATTGTAGTCTTTCTAGTGATCCTCCGGATGTTCACCATTGTTTCTCGTTCGGCTTTGTCCGTCGTTGTGTTCCAGTCATTAGCCATGCACTTTACCAAAAACTTTAATGCTTGCAATAAGAGAAAATGGCAGATAGAGCACGTCTTGAGAGTCCGTTTTGTTTGACAATTGAAATATGATTAAAGAATATTGTAGAATATAACGTAGATAGGTAATAGAATATAATGAAGTAGAATAATAGAATAAGATTTATATAGTTTATATTTGGCAGTATTCTTACTGAAAAGAAACATGATAAATCCTTACTTGTTAATTTTCTGAAATGCTTACGTTTGCCTTTGATCCAAACAGCCATAGCCTTCATAAGTGAAATCGTGGTAGTAATATTAGTCGAAAGATTCTCGATCACCAAGTTAGAGTTACCCGCGATTAACAAAAGATTAATAGTTTGCGGGGCACATGCGAAGCACACCATCATGATAAACGGTAACAGAATGTGATAACTGGAAGGCCGGTTCCATTTCCTTTCTTCCGGCCAGATACCCATAAACTTTAGCATGTGATAGTTCCAACCATACACATAGTTTAAATCTATGTTTCCATCTATCATAAATAGGCGCTTAATAAATAATTCTGCATGTCAATAATATATATATATACATAACATTTTTTTTCTAACTTTAGTATTCTTCAAAAATATAGTCTCTATTTTTTTGGTATTTTAAATCTAAATCATTGTTTACTAAAAAATAGTTTTCGACTTCAAAATTTAATATACAATATTTCTTTTTCTGTTTGCGGTGTATGTATATTACTTAAAAATATAATTTCCTTCGCTTTTACTCCTTTTGTATTATTTTCACTTACATAATCATTTATTTTTAACAATTAAGATGACAAAAGAAAATTTTCTACAACTACTGCTACATTTTACAAATATTTTTTATCTAATATGTAACATTACCTTGTTGGTTATCCATAGAGGCCCTTTTTCCCATAACTGAATCACCTGTTCTTACGTTGGGGAGCTATTCCGCCGTTTTTCTCAGCGCATGTCCCCTTCATGCAGTCAGAATGCGCATTATGATATCAATTATTCGTGAATATGTAGTACAGTGTCATTCACAACTTTATGTCGAAGTAAGTTGAATCTATCATTACAGTTTGGCTGTTGCAAGTATGTATTCATTTGTAATTATTCATAACTTCTTCCACGATACGAGAAAATAAAAAAGAAGCAAGTGATGCCTGCGTTTTTGCAACTCTCTCAGTATATACTACGTTCCTTTCATGGATGCGTGTCACAATTCACAAGTAAAAGAAATTGGATTACATCGAGCAAATAATCTATGAATAATTACAATTATTACTAGAAGGTAACGTTGTCAAAGAAATTTGTTTAGTCGATGAATATAATGCCCAGGAATTCTATAAAATATAAAACATACAGTTTGTAAAATTATGTTTATGAAATAGATTGAATTAAATTTGTACCGGTTACATTTATGTAGCATGTTTATTATATTATATTTGCAGGATTAATATATAAAAATAAAATATAACGTAATTAAAAATGTCATTTCTCTTCTATGCAAATTTCTTAAATGTGTAGTTATATAGTAATGCCAATACCTTCAATATAGTACGTAGTCCAGTAACGAACTTTCCTCTGTCATATTCTTCACTTAGGGTTTAGGTAG